>NC_134353.1:848811303-848941673 GCF_048569485.1 Anomaloglossus baeobatrachus
AACGTGCAGCGTCACCAACCCGGCCAGTGCCATCCCCCCAAACGTGCAGCGTCGCCCCCGGCCAGTGCGAGCCCCCCCAAACGTGCAGCGTCGCACCGCGGCCAGTGCGAGCCCCCCCCAAACGTGCAGCGTCGCACCGCGGCCAGTGCGAGCCCCCCCCAAACGTGCAGCGTCGCACCGCGGCCAGTGCGAGCCCCCCCAAACGTGCAGCGTCGCCCCGGCCAGTGCGAGCCCCCCCAAACGTGCAGCGTCGCCCCCCGGCCAGTGCGAGCCCCCCCAAATGTGCAGCATCACCAACCCGGCCAGTGCCATCCCCCCAAACGTGCAGCGTCGCCCCCCGGCCAGTGCGAGCCCCCCCAAACGTGCAGCGTCGCCCCCGGCCAGTGCGAGCCCCCCCAAACGTACAGCATCATCCCCCCGGCCAGTGTGAGCCCCCCCAAACGTGCAGCGTCGCACCCCGGCCAGTGCGAGCCCCCCCAAACGTACAGCATCATCCCCCCGGCCAGTGCGAGTCCCCCCAAACGTGCAGCGTCACCCCCCGGCCAGTGCGAGCCCCACCAAACGTGCAGCGTCACCAACCCGGCCAGTGCCATCCCCCCAAACGTGCAGCGTCGCCCCCCGGCCAGTGCGAGCCCCCCCAAACGTGCAGCGTCGCCCCCCGGCCAGTGCGAGCCCCCCCAAACGTGCAGCGTCGCCCCCCGGCCAGTGCGAGCCCCCCCAAACGTGCAGCGTCACCAACCCGGCCAGTGCCATCCCCCCAAACGTGCAGCGTCGCCCCCCGGCCAGTGCGAGCCCCCCCCCAAACGTACAGCGTCACCAACCCGGCCAGTGCCATCCCCCCAAACGTGCAGCGTCGCCCCCCGGCCAGTGCGAGCCCCCCCCCAAACGTACAGCGTCGCCCCCCGGCCAGTGCGAGCCACCCCAAACGTGCAGCGTTGCCCCCCGGCCAGTGCCATCCCCCCCAAACGTGCAGCGTCGCACCCCGGCCAGTGCGAGCCCCCCCCAAACGTGCAGCGTCGCACCGCGGCCAGTGCGAGCCCCCCCCAAACGTGCAGCGTCGCACCGCGGCCAGTGCGAGCCCCCCCAAACGTGCAGCATCGCCCCCGGCCAGTGCGAGCCCCCCCAAACGTGCAGCGTCGCCCCCCGGCCAGTGCGAGCCCCCCCAAACGTGCAGCATCACCAACCCGGCCAGTGCCATCCCCCCAAACGTGCAGCGTCGCCCCCCCGGCCAGTGCGAGCCCCCCCAAACGTGCAGCGTCGCCCCCCGGCCAGTGCGAGCCCCCCCAAACGTACAGCATCATCCCCCCGGCCAGTGTGAGCCCCCCCAAACGTGCAGCGTCGCACCGCGGCCAGTGCGAGCCCCCCAAACGTGCAGCGTCGCACCGCGGCCAGTGCGAGCCCCCCCAAACGTGCAGCGTCACCAACCCGGCCAGTGCCATCCCCCCCAAACGTGCAGCGTCGTCCCCCGGCCAGTGCGAGCCCCCCCAAACGTGCAGCGTCGCCCCCCGGCCAGTGCGAGCCCCCCCAAACGTGCAGCGTCACCCCCCTGGCCACTGCGAGCCCCCCAAACATGCAGCGTCACCCCCTGGCCACTGCGAGCCCCCCAAGCGTGCAGCGTCGCCCCCTGCCCAGTGCCAGCCCCCCCAAACGTGCAGCGTCGCACCCTGCCCAGTGCCAGCCCCCCCCCCCAAACGTGAAGCGTCGCCCCCTGCCCAGTGCCAGCCCCCCCCCCCCCCCCAAACGTGAAGCGTCGCCCCCTGGCCACTGCAAGCCCCCAAACATGCAGCGTCACCCCCTGCCCACTGCGAGCCCCCCCAAACGTGCAGCGTCGCACCGCGGCCAGTGCGAGCCCCCCCAAACGTGCAGCGTCGCCCCCCGGCCAGTGCGTGCCCCCCCCAAACGTGCAGCGTCGCCCCCCGGCCAGTGCGAGCCCCCCCAAACGTGCAGCATCATCCCCCTGCCCAGTGCGATCCCCCCAAAACGTGCAGCGTCACCCCCTGCCCAGTGCGATCCCCCCCCAAACGTGCAGCATCGCCCCCTGCCCAGTACGAGCCCCCCCAAACGTGCAGCGTCACCCCCTGCCCAGTGCGAGCCCCCAAACATTCAGCGTCGTCCCGTGCTCAGTGCGAACCCCCCCAAAACCTGCAGCTTCGTCCCCTGCGATCCCCCCCCCAAACGTGCAGCATCGCCCCCGGCCAGTGCGAGCCCCCCAAACGTGCAGCGTCACCAACCCGGCCAGTGCCATCCCCCCAAACGTGCAGCGTCGTCCCCCCGGCCAGTGCGAGCCCCCCCCCAAACGTGCAGCGTCGCCCCCCGGCCAGTGCGAGCCCCCCCCAAACGTGCAGCATCACCAACCCGGCCAGTGCCATTTCCCAAACGTGCAGCATCGCCCCCCGGCCAGTGCAAGCCCCCCCCAAACGTGCAGCGTCGCCCCCCGGCAGTGCGAGCCCCCCCAAACGTGCAGCATCATCCCCCCGGCCAGTGCGAGCCTCCCCAAATGTACAGCGTCATCCCCCCCGGCCAGTGCGAGCCCCCCCAAACGTACAGCATCATCCCCCCCGGCCAGTGCGAGCCCCCCCAAACGTGCAGCGTCGCCCCCCGGCCAGTGCGAGCCACCCCAAACGTGCAGCGTCGCCCCCCGGCCAGTGCCATCCCCCCCAAACGTGCAGCGTCGCCCCCCGGCTAGTGCGAACCCCTCCAAACGTACAGCGTCATCCACCCGGCCAGTGCGAGCCCCCCAAACGTACAGCATCATCCCCCCGGCCAGTGAGAGCCCCCCCCAAACGTGCAGCGTCGCCCCCCCGGCCAGTGCGAGCCCCCCCAAACGTACAGCATCATCCCCCCGGCCAGTGCGAGTCCCCCCAAACGTGCAGCGTCACCCCCCGGCCAGTGCGAGCCCCACCAAACGTGCAGCGTCACCAACCCGGCCAGTGCCATCCCCCCAAACGTGCAGCGTCGCCCCCCGGCCAGTGCGAGCCCCCCCAAACGTGCAGCGTCGCCCCCCCCCCCGGCTAGTGCGAGCACCCCCAAACGTACAGCGTCATCCCCCGGGCAATGCGAGCCACCCCAAACTTGCAGCGTATCCCCCCGGCCAGTGCGAGCCCCCCCAAACATGCAGCCTCACCCCCTGGCCAGTGCGAGCCCCCCAAACATGCAGCCTCCCCCCCTGGCCAGTGCGAGCCCCCCAAACATGCAGCCTCACCCCCCGGCCAGTGCGAGCCCCCCCCCCCCCCAAACGTGCAGCATCATCCCCCCGGCCAGGTGCGAGCCTCCCCAAATGTACAGTGTCTTCCCCCTGGCTAGTGCGAGCCCCCCCAAACGTACAGCGTCATCCCCCCCGGCCAGTGCGAGCCCCCCCAAACGTGCAGCGTCGCCCCCCGGCCAGTGCGAGCCACCCCAAACGTGCAGCGTCGCCCCCCGGCCAGTGCCATCCCCCCCAAACGTGCAGCGTCGCCCCCCGGCTAGTGCGAACCCCTCCAAACGTACAGCGTCATCCACCCGGCCAGTGCGAGCCCCCCCAAACGTACAGCATCATCCCCCCGGCCAGTGAGAGCCCCCCCCCAAACGTGCAGCGTCGCCCCCCGGCCAGTGCGAGCCCCCCCAAACGTACAGCATCATCCCCCCGGCCAGTGCGAGTCCCCCCAAACGTGCAGCGTCACCCCCCGGCCAGTGCGAGCCCCACCAAACGTGCAGCGTCACCAACCCGGCCAGTGCCATCCCCCCAAACGTGCAGCGTCGCCCCCCGGCCAGTGCGAGCCCCCCCAAACGTGCAGCGTCGCCCCCCGGCCAGTGCGAGCCCCCCCAAACGTGCAGCGTCGCCCCCCGGCCAGTGCGAGCCCCCCCAAACGTGCAGCGTCACCAAACCCGGCCAGTGCCATCCCCCCAAACGTGCAGCGTCGCACCCCGGCCAGTGCGAGCCCCCCCCAAACGTGCAGCGTCGCACGCGGCCAGTGCGAGCCCCCCCCAAACGTGCAGCGTCGCACCGCGGCCAGTGCGAGCCCCCCCAAACGTGCAGCGTCGCCCCCCGGCCAGTGCGAGCCCCCCCAAACGTGCAGCGTCGCCCCCCGGCCAGTGCGAGCCCCCCCAAATGTGCAGCATCACCAACCCGGCCAGTGCCATCCCCCCAAACGTGCAGCGTCGCCCCCCGGCCAGTGCGAGCCCCCCCAAACGTGCAGCGTCGCCCCCCGGCCAGTGCGAGCCCCCCCCAAACGTACAGCATCATCCCCCCGGCCAGTGTGAGCCCCCCCAAACGTGCAGCGTCGCACCCCGGCCAGTGCGAGCCCCCCCAAACGTACAGCATCATCCCCCCGGCCAGTGCGAGTCCCCCCAAACGTGCAGCGTCACCCCCCGGCCAGTGCGAGCCCCACCAAACGTGCAGCGTCACCAACCCGGCCAGTGCCATCCCCCCAAACGTGCAGCGTCGCCCCCCGGCCAGTGCGAGCCCCCCCAAACGTGCAGCGTCGCCCCCCGGCCAGTGCGAGCCCCCCCAAACGTGCAGCGTCGCCCCCCGGCCAGTGCGAGCCCCCCAAACGTGCAGCGTCACCAACCCGGCCAGTGCCATCCCCCAAACGTGCAGCGTCGCCCCCCGGCCAGTGCGAGCCCCCCCCCAAACGTACAGCGTCACCAACCCGGCCAGTGCCATCCCCCCAAACGTGCAGCGTCGCCCCCCGGCCAGTGCGAGCCCCCCCCCAAACGTACAGCGTCGCCCCCCGGCCAGTGCGAGCCACCCAAACGTGCAGCGTTGCCCCCCGGCCAGTGCCATCCCCCCCAAACGTGCAGCGTCGCACCCCGGCCAGTGCGAGCCCCCCCCAAACGTGCAGCGTCGCACCGCGGCCAGTGCGAGCCCCCCCCAAACGTGCAGCGTCGCACCGCGGCCAGTGCGAGCCCCCCCAAACGTGGCAGCATCGCCCCCGGCCAGTGCGAGCCCCCCCAAACGTGCAGCGTCGCCCCCCGGCCAGTGCGAGCCCCCCAAACGTGCAGCATCACCAACCCGGCCAGTGCCATCCCCCCAAACGTGCAGCGTCGCCCCCCGGCCAGTGCGAGCCCCCCCAAACGTGCAGCGTCGCCCCCCGGCCAGTGCGAGCCCCCCCAAACGTACAGCATCATCCCCCCGGCCAGTGTGAGCCCCCCCAAACGTGCAGCGTCGCACCGCGGCCAGTGCGAGCCCCCCAAACGTGCAGCGTCGCACCGCGGCCAGTGCGAGCCCCCCCAAACGTGCAGCGTCACCAACCCGGCCAGTGCCATCCCCCCAAACGTGCAGCGTCGTCCCCCGGCCAGTGCGAGCCCCCCCAAACGTGCAGCGTCGCCCCCCGGCCAGTGCGAGCCCCCCCAAACGTGCAGCGTCACCCCCTGGCCACTGCGAGCCCCCCAAACATGCAGCGTCACCCCCTGGCCACTGCGAGCCCCCCAAGCGTGCAGCGTCGCCCCCTGCCCAGTGCCAGCCCCCCCAAACGTGCAGCGTCGCACCCTGCCCCAGTGCCAGCCCCCCCCCCCCCAAACGTGAAGCGTCGCCCCCTGCCCAGTGCCAGCCCCCCCCCCCCCCCCCAAACGTGAAGCGTCGCCCCCTGGCCACTGCAAGCCCCCCAAACATGCAGCGTCACCCCCTGCCCACTGCCGAGCCCCCCCAAACGTGCAGCGTCGCACCGCGGCCAGTGCGAGCCCCCCCAAACGTGCAGCGTCGCCCCCCGGCCAGTGCGTGCCCCCCCAAACGTGCAGCGTCGCCCCCCCGGCCAGTGCGAGCCCCCCCAAACGTGCAGCATCATCCCCCTGCCCAGTGCGATCCCCCCCAAAACGTGCAGCGTCACCCCCTGCCCAGTGCGATCCCCCCCAAACGTGCAGCATCGCCCCCTGCCCAGTACGAGCCCCCCCCAAACGTGCAGCGTCACCCCCCCTGCCCAGTGCGAGCCCCCAAACATTCAGCGTCGTCCCGTGCTCAGTGCGAACCCCCCCAAAACCTGCAGCTTCGTCCCCTGCGATCCCCCCCCAAACGTGCAGCATCGCCCCGGCCAGTGCGAGCCCCCCAAACGTGCAGCGTCACCAACCCGGCCAGTGCCATCCCCCAAACGTGCAGCGTCGTCCCCCGGCCAGTGCGAGCCCCCCCCAAACGTGCAGCGTCGCCCCCCGGCCAGTGCGAGCCCCCCCAAACGTGCAGCATCACCAACCCGGCCAGTGCCATTTCCCAAACGTGCAGCATCGCCCCCCGGCCAGTGCAAGCCCCCCCCAAACGTGCAGCGTCGCCCCCCGGCCAGTGCGAGCCCCCCCAAACGTGCAGCATCATCCCCCCGGCCAGTGCGAGCCTCCCCAAATGTACAGCGTCATCCCCCCGGCCAGTGCGAGCCCCCCCAAACGTACAGCATCATCCCCCCGGCCAGTGCGAGCCCCCCAAACGTGCAGCGTCGCCCCCCCGGCCAGTGCGAGCCACCCCAAACGTGCAGCGTCGCCCCCCCCGGCTAGTGCGAGCACCCCCAAACGTACAGCGTCATCCCCCCGGGCAATGCGAGCCACCCCAAACTTGCAGCGTATCCCCCCGGCCAGTGCGAGCCCCCCCAAACATGCAGCCTCACCCCTGGCCAGTGCGAGCCCCCCAAACATGCAGCCTCCCCCCCTGGCCAGTGCGAGCCCCCCAAACATGCAGCCTCACCCCCCCGGCCAGTGCGAGCCCCCCCCAAACGTGCAAGCATCATCACCCCGGCCAGTGCGAGCCTCCCCAAATGTACAGTGTCTTCCCCCCGGCTAGTGCGAGCCCCCCCCCAAACGTGCAGCGTCGCCCCCCGGCCAGTGCGAGCCCCCCCAAACGTGCAGCGTCGCCCCCCGGCCAGTGCGAGCCCCCCGGCCAGTGCGAGCCCCCCCAAACGTGCAGCGTCACCAACCCGGCCAGTGCCATCCCCCCAAACGTGCAGCGTCGCCCCCCGGCCAGTGCGAGCCCCCCCCAAACGTACAGCGTCGCCCACCGGCCAGTGCGAGCCACCCCCAAACGTGCAGCGTTGCCCCCCGGCCAGTGCCATCCCCCCCAAACGTGCAGCGTCGCACCCCGGCCAGTGCGAGCCCCCCCAAACGTGCAGCGTCGCACCCCGGCCAGTGCGAGCCCCCCCCAAACGTGCAGCGTCGCACCGCGGCCAGTGCGAGCCCCCCCAAACGTGCAGCATCGCCCCCGGCCAGTGCGAGCCCCCCCAAACGTGCAGCATCGCCCCCGGCCAGTGCGAGCCCCCCCAAACGTGCAGCATCGCCCCCGGCCAGTGCGAGCCCCCCCAAACGTGCAGCGTCACCAACCCGGCCAGTGCCATCCCCCCAAACGTGCAGCATCGCCCCCCGGCCAGTGCGAGCCCCCCCCAAACGTGCAGCGTCGCACCGCGGCCAGTACGAGCCCCCCCAAACGTGCAGCATCGCCCTCCGGCCAGTGCGAGCCCCCCCCAAACGTGCAGCGTCGCCCCCCGGCCAGTGCGAGCCCCCCCAAACGTGCAGCGTCACCCCCCAGCCAGTGCGAGCCCCCCCAAACGTGCAGCGTCGCCCCCCGGCCAGTGCGAGCCCCCCTAAACGTACAGCATCATCCCCCCGGCCAGTGTGAGCCCCCCCAAACGTGCAGCGTCACACCGCGGCCAGTGCCATCCCCCCAAACGTGCAGCGTCGCCCCCCGGCCAGTGCGAGCCCCCCCCAAACGTGCAGCATCATCCCCCCGGCCAGTGTGAGCCCCCCCAAAACGTACAGCGTCATCCCCCCGGCCAGTGCGAGCCCCCCCAAAACGTACAGCGTCATCCCCCCCGGCCAGTGCGAGCCCCCCCAAACGTGCAGCGTCGCCCCCCGGCCAGTGCGAGCCACCCCAAACGTGCAGCGTCGCCCCCCCCGGCCAGTGCCATCCCCCCCAAACGTGCAGCGTCGCCCCCCCCGGCCAGTGCCATCCCCCCCAAACGTGAAGCGTCGCCCCCCGGCTAGTGCGAACCCCTCCAAACGTACAGCGTCATCCACCCGGCCAGTGCGAGCCCCCCCAAACGTACAGCATCATCCCCCCGGCCAGTGTGAGCCCCCCCCAAACGTGCAGCGTCGCCCCCCGGCCAGTGCGAGCCCCCCCCCAAACGTGCAGCGTCGCCCCCCGGCCAGTGCGAGCCCCCCCAAACGTACAGCATCATCCCCCCGGCCAGTGCGAGCTCCCCAAACGTGCAGCGTCGCACCGCGGCCATTGCGAGCCCCCCCCCAAACGTGCAGCATCGCCCCCCCGGCCAGTGCGAGCCCCCCCCAAACGTGCAGCGTCGCCCCCCGGCCAGTGCGAGCCCCCCCAAACGTGCAGCATCACCAACCCGGCCGGTGCCATCCCCCCAAACGTGCAGCGTCGCCCCCCGGCCAGTGCGAGCCCCCCCAAACGTGCAGCGTCGCCCCCCGGCCAGTGCGAGCCCCCCTAAACGTACAGTATCATCCCCTGCTCCGTGTAACCCCCCATAAGACACTTACCTTATTGAAGCCTGAGACATACACGAGCTGCAGCCCCCAACACAGACAGGAGACACTGCTCTGTGCCCCCAACATCCAGGCTGAGACCCCAGAGCTATAACTAATGAGGAAACGCTGACTCTTCTCCACCTCAGGGTCAGGATCCTCCGCTCTGCACTGAGGAGTCCAAGCACTGCCGCTTCCCGCCCACAGATCTGCACGGCACTGAGGAGGCCCCGCCTTTTCCGGTGACATCATGATTTCATGAAATCACTCCTCCCACCTCAAAAAATCAACTCCGATCTAGCCTCTACCATGGCAGGACTGGAGGGAAGTGGGGAGATCTTGTTCCGGCGCGGAGCTGGTCAGGTACCGGGCACCGGACGGCTGTGGTGTGGTGTGGTGTGGTGTGGTGTGGTGTGGTGTGGTGTGGTGTGGTGTGGTGTGGTGTGGTGTGGTGTGGTGTGGTGTGTGGTCGGTGGTGTCAGTGCACGGGGAATCACATGAGCCGGGGGTCACCAGGACGGGCTGGGATTTGTAGTTCTATAACCATTAACTCAGTGTGACGTCCCTCTGAGATCCTCCCCGCGGACTGTGCTGGGGTGTCCGGCTGCAGCGGTGCATGGAGATCAGCAGGGACAGCGCCTGTGCGGGGCGTATACGGCCTCAGAAGCCGCCTGCACAGAGGATGCGAACACTCAGCGTTCTGATAATATTGCTTCATTTACATAGCGCTTTACATACAGCAGCAGCAGCACTGTCCCCATTGTGACACTGCCTAGACATTTTCTAGACCAAGTCCAGTGCTTTCTAGCAGTAGTATTGCTGAGGTTGTCCGCTGCTATAGAACTCCCAAGTACCTGACCTTACATTTATCTGCATTAAGGCCTTGTGCGCACTGCAAAACGGAATTTACTTAACAAATTCCGCAGGGTCTGAAAGATTACCGCACCCGCGGTAAACAAACCGCCGCAAACCATGCGATTTGCCGCGGTTTTACCGCGTTATTGTTCGTAGTATTGCTGCGGTTTTGCCGCGTGCGAGTTGGTATGTGTGCTTTAATGCATTCAATGCAATAAAGCACATTGAAGAAAAAAAAAAGTAATTTCCTTCTGAGATAGTAGATAAATAGACAGAGTCCCTGTGAGCACACGCTGCATTTCTCCCAGCGGTAATGTGAGTTCACATTACCGGCCGTGGGAAATGCCCTGTGGTTACCTCTGCTGTGTCGCTGCGAGGCTGCATTCAACCTGTGTCTGTGTCACTCGCTTCTGGATGCAAGACGTGGATTACGCCGGAGCTGTGTGGATTACGCCGGAGGGGCGTGTTTCGGGGGGGTTAATAAACAGGTGAAAGAGGAGGCTTTTTTGTGTTTTATTTAAAATAAAGGATTTTTCGGTGTGTATTTATTCACTTTACTTACGGGTTGATCATGTCAGCTGTCACATTGACGCTGCCATGATCAAGCCTGGAGTTAATGGCGGCGATCCGCTGCCATTAACTCGTTATTACCTGGATAGCCACCGCATCACGGCATCTGGAAGAGTCGGGGACACTCCAGGACTGTCGCATAATGCATGCGACAGTCCCAGGGCAGCTGCGGCTGATATTCTCGGCTGCAGGAGGAGGGGGGACATTAACCCTGTCCCTCGCCCTCCCCAGCCTGAGAAAACCGGGCCGCCGCTGTGTGCTTACCTCGGCTGGAAGGTAAAAATACAGCGGAGCCCACGTGTTTTTTTTTTCTATATTTCCGTTTGATTTGTATGTGTATTCTATGTCTGTGTGTGATAATTAATAGAGAGAAAAGAAGTGCCAAAAAACTGAGGGATCACCATATACATAATTAATAATTGATTATGTATATGGTGATCCCTCAGTTTTTTGGCACTTCTTTTCTCTCTATTAATTATTAGCTTTCAGTGCCAGGGGTGATCCCAGGATTTGGTGTCCTCCTACTTCTTGAGTAAACAATGTCTGTGTGTGATGTGTCTGTGTTCTATGTGTGTGTGTGTGTGTCTCTGCTCCGCTTCCTCTTCCTGTAATGACATCACTTCCCTGTGGGATTTCACGATTACATGGCAGTCAATGGAGTGAAATCCCGCAGCGACGTGCGGAAAAGAAGTGACATGCAATTGTTTTTGCTGCGGGAATCCCGCAGCAAAACATGCAGCTGTCAAATTCCGCATAGTGCGCACAGCATTTTTTTTCCCATAGGTTTTGCTGCTGAATCACTGCAGAGATGTTATGAACTTTTTCTGAGCAAAACCGCAGGAAATCCATGAGAAAAACCGGTAAGTGCGCACAGGGCCTAAAGGGGTATCCCATCTCCAAGATCCTCTCCCAATATGTTGTAGGTGTAATATTAGCAAATACCTCCAATTAGAAATCTAGTATACTCTTGATGAGCTATGTGACTTGCTCCTTGTGCAGGATATTGCTGCAGTTTGCTGTTTTCACATGCATATGACTGGATCCTTTACAAATGTGTTGACATTTCAATGCATTTGCAATGGAATCGCGGCAATATGCATTCACTTGCGGTTGCGTGCGGCACACACTGGATTCGGTGACATGCAGTATTTTATCTTTTTTCAAAAACGCTACTTGTAGCGTTTTTGACCTCGGACAAAATAATGCATGTCACCATATCCTTCATATTGCAGCGGTGCCTGCAATGCTTTTCAATGGGCAGGATCCTGTTTTCAGTACTGAGCATGCCCAGAAAGCAGTTCATCCCCCGTGCTTTTTAGTGGAGCTGCATCAGTTGAAGGCAGAAGACCAGGATCGTGGAGGGGTGAAAGGGAGTAATAAACATGGAGTCCCTGAGTGTGTCTGTGCATTTATTTCTAATAAAATATTTTTTTCTCTGTGTGATTTATTTATTTATTTAATTTTTTTTAACCCTTTATTGGAGATTGTTAATGGCTGGGTCAAACTTGGCCAGACATTAAGAATCTCAGGCTTTATATCAGCTGGTAAAACAAAGCTGGTATTAACCCCTTATTACCCAGCGTGCGACCCGGCACCAGGGCCACTGGAAGAGTTAGTTACAGCGCCAGAAGATGGTGCTTCTATGAAAGCACCATTTTTTGGGGTGGCCAGAAAGCTTGGGCTACCCTGCGCTGCGGATGCCAATCCCCAGCTGCCTAGTTGTACCTGGCTGGACACAAAACTTGGGCGAAGCCCACATAATTTTTTTTTTTTTTTAAATTATTTTATGAAATTCATGAAATAATAAAAAAAGGGCTTCCCTATAGTTTTGGTTCCCAGCCAGGTACAAATAGGCAGCTGGGGGTCGGGGGAAGCACGTACCTGCCTGCTGTACCTGGCTAGCACACAAATAAAATGGCGAAGCCCACTTTTTTTTTTTTTTTTTAGTTTTTAGGCAAAAAACTTACAAAAGGAGCTTCCCTGGATTTTCCATTGCCAGTGAAGGTAACACCAAGTAGTGGGGGTTAGCAGCCAGTAGCTGCTTGGGTTACCCTTAGCAACAGAAAAAATGCAGCGGGAGCCCACGCATATTTTTTTTTTTTTTTACCCTAAACCCTAGGGTTAGTGTTATGTGTTTAAGGTTTTTTTTTATTTTTTAATGAATTAAAAAAAAAAATAGACATTGGCTTCGCCCATCGAGCATCCAACCATTTTACTGCTCACTCATCCGTACTCCTGACCATACAGCCAGCAGAACAAGTACTCAGATCAGCTGACTCAAGTGTCGGCCGATTACTTGTTCTGTGTCTCGCAGCGTGTGCGGGCTGTGAGGTCAGCTGAGTTCAGTTTGGCACGGAAGTCGGCTGATCTGAACTCAGTTCACCTCACAGCCCGCACACTCTGCGATGGATGCAGAACAAGTTATCGGCCGACACTGGAGTCAGCTGATCTGATTACTTGTTCTGCTGGCTTAGTTCAGTTAAGTTCAGATCAGCTGACTCCAGTGCTGGCCGAACTCAGCTGACCTCACGCTGCGATGGATGCAGCGAGACTCAGAATAAGAAATTGTCCGACACTGGAGTCAGCTGATCTGAACTCCAGACCACACAGCCCGCACACGGTAACACGTGATCGGCAGTAGGCAGTAACTGCTGTTAACCTGTATCCATCGCAACGTGCGCGGGCTGTGAGATCAGGAGTCAGCTGACTCCAGTGCCGGCCGATAAATTCTGTGTCCTGTTGCAGAAGGATCCGGTAAAATAAAAATTGCGGTTGCACATTCAATCCACAGGATCCGGTTAGATGCGTTTTGCGTTTTTGTTTTTTTTTTGTTTGTTTTTTACCGACCGACAAAAAAACGCTGATGTGAAACCAGCCTTAGGTATCCATGGTTATGACCATGACTAACTAACTGTAGGTATATAAATGGATGTAACCACGGATACTTAAGCTGCAATGCCCTGAACTATACTACATTTCCAACTGGAGGTATGTGCTAATATTATTATTACAATGGCTGCATATTGGGGTAGAATTTTGGAGATGGGAATGCCCCTTCAAACCTCAATTGCCATTTCTCTGTCCAAGCCTTCAGCTTTAATAAATCCTTCTGGCTTCCGCTGAAGCTGACACACCCCAGGGATTTGTGGTACTCTGTCCTGGGCTGTATATTAAGAGGAAAGGTCACTGGGTGGCTGTGGCCCCGTTCCGTGACCCTGGGGGTCGCTTAAAATGGGAATTTGTACAATGGAAATATAAGATTTTTTCGTGACGCCACTTGCGGTATGCGGCTATGTGGGGAAAGCCTCCGCTGCAAAGTCTCTCACTGCTGGGGCTGGTGGTTTTGCGCAGCTTAGGTGTGATGGCTCTCCGCAAGTAGGGCTAGGCTCCAGGGGAGAATGATGATGGTTGTAGTATATAGATGCAGAGGTGTAGGAAGAATTCAGACGACACAGGGGCTGTGGTTTAACTTGTGCTTTACTCACTGGTTTGGAGTAGCTGCAACCCGGCTGATGCTGGTCTTTACCAATCCGGCATTCCCTTTGTTCCAGTGCCGGGGTAGTGAACTGGTGAGCTTTCCCTCCATGCACTCTGTAGTAGTCGGTTGGTCCCCGTAGCCTGGAGCGTTTTGGGGGTCCCCTCCTGTTGTCACTGTCTTGGCCCGTACGGCAGGCAGCTTGAACCTCTCTTTGGTCGGACCTCTGTCCCTGTTCCCAGGCTCCCTCTTTGCTGCTGTGCCCTGGACACTAACGTTGGTAAGGTCCTTGATGGTCCCCTCACTGGGCAGATTATCAGGTGAGCCTAAAGGGCCTTCCTGAACCAGGGCTCTGTACCCCGGCGGTGCTCAGTCCATTGAGTACTTCACCGTACTCTCCCTGGCAACCGTACTCCTTTTTACTCAGTAGTCACTTCACACTTTCCATTCAGCATGTCAACTTCTGACTGACTTGGTGGCTGGTTACTATTCAACTCTCTGACAAGATGTCTGTCCACTCCACTGACCAGCCCCTCCTCCTCCCAGGTTCCGGACTAGTGGATTGAGTGTGTCCCAGCCTAAAGGTGACCACCCGATAAGTCCATCTCTAGCCTGTTACCCAGTCTGGGGAAAAGGGCGTGGTTTTGTGTGTTGTGGTGTTTTACCAGCGCTGGTCTTCCAGGAATCCGGGGTTGGATGTAGTACACTGTGGCACCTGACAGTCAGGGGCGCCACAATGTCATGTCAGCAAAGCAGCAGCTTTTTTTTCCGCTTTACTTTGTGAATATGTTGTGACTGCAGGCATCATACTGATTGACAGCTGGCTCCCCGCTGCTTAACTGTGGGAGGCCTGTTGTCAGTCAGCATGACAGGGTGTGACTGCAGGCGTCAACAGAGCAGCCCAGAAGAAGAGCTGCTCAATCGCCGGCAGGAGCGGTCGGTGACCCACTCTGAGCCGGGTGCAATAGTTGCGTCGTTTCCAATGTTACCTGCCTGTGAGTTTTTAGGCACATTATAAAATATCATCGATAACCTCATTCAATTCTCATAGGAGCTGCTCAGAATAGTCTGACAGGGCCGATTCCTCATGAACGCCTGTTGCTGTTGGGTCCATGAGGATATTCTTAGTGATCTACTCCAGGAGATCATCTCTTAAAATCCCTCAGATTTTGTCCACAGATGGTTAGTCACCGGCCTTCAGTTTCCTGGCTCAGTGTTTGACCCTTTTGTGACTATCGGCACCACATTTACAATTCACCAAATAAACCAGATGAGTGAGGGTCCTGCTTACAATCTCAGAGGAAATAAAGGGCTCAGGTAATATTTCATCCATTACACATGCGGGCTCTTCTCACCATCAGCTCTTCTCTGTTTTTGGTAGAGCGATGATTCGGACATCTGGGACGATACAGCATTGATCAAGGCTTATGATAAAGCGGTGTCGTCATTCAAGGTTTGTTGTTTGCATGTTTTTAGATATTTTTTTATATATGAAGAGGAGACATTATTGCTTTAAATACAGCATATGTGAACATAAGGGATCCTAATACTAGGAAACGTGGCAAAGAATCTATTATTATTATTTATTATTATAGTGCCATTTATTCCATGGCGCTTTACAAGTGAAAGAGGGCATACGTACAACAATCATTAACAGTACAAAACAGACTGGTATAGGAGGAGAGAGGACCCTGCCCGCGAGGGCTCACAGTCTACAGGGAATGAGGGAATGGGTGATGGTACAATAGGTGAGGACAGAGCTGGTTGCGCAGTGGTGTACTGGACTGAGGGCTATTGTAGGTTGTAGGCTTGTTGGAAGAGGTGGGTCTTGAGGTTCCTCTTGAAGCCTTTCACAGTAGGGGAGAGTCTGATATGCTGAGGTAGAGCGTTCCAGAGTATGGGGGAGGCACGGGAGAAATCTTGTACGCGATTGTGGGAAGAGGAGATGAGAGGGGAGTAGAGAAGGAGATCTTGTGAGGATCTGAGGTTGCGTGCAGGTATCTAAATCTGACTATAAGCCTAATGTGTGTAGAAGGTAAGACTCTATGGTAATGTATGTTGTACTTCCAGAAAGCTCTGAAGAATGGAGCAGACTGCACTATGGAACCAGAGTCGCCAGAGAAAAACACCAAAGTCAAAAGGAAAAATAACAAGAAAAACAGAAGCCGGAAGAAGAACTATGCTGCTCCTATAAAGAAGGTGACTTGCGCCTGGTCACATTTATGTATTGACATTAGCCCCATACAACCCAGGGCAGATTCCTCGGAGGAAGGAGAACTCAGTCCCACATTTTAGAAATTTAGCTTTTGTCTTATTATATATTGAAAAACAATTTTGTCACAAACAATGTAAAGTGAAGCTATCAGTGAGCAGGCTGAGATGTCTGCTGGAAACTGTAGGGCTGCATTTAGCAGCAAGACTGGCTTGCAAAGTCTCCTTAAGGAGAATAGTGGTCCCCACATAGCTTCTCATGAGCCGGATCAGACACCCCATACTTTGCACTGACGAGGGGCAAGCACCCCGAAACACCGTGTCTGCAAATTGGGATTCTGATCTGGCATAAATCCTAAAGGGTGCTTTACACGCTGCGACATCGCTAGTGATCTCGTTAGCGATTTGACACGCCAGATTACAGATGCGATCTGCCGAGATCGCACATAGGTCGTTTCTATAGCGCCGGTCACATGTGCGATCTGGCGTGTCAAATCGCTTACGAGATCGCTAGTGATGTCGCAGCGTGTAAAGCACCCTTAAGTCAAATGCAAAGGATTGTTATAAATTCACTTGTGACTTTTAGGATCGCTACTTCCAATAGGTGGCGCTGCGCTAGAGTTTGTCTCCTATCCTGGAGAGACAATTTGAATATTTCTTGGATGCTTCATTCTGGGACACATGGAGCCATGGGTATATGCTGCCCCCTGGAGGCTGATAGTAAGACTACATCTTAAGAAAAAAGTGGGCTCCTCAACATGTTACACCTGGCCTGCTGACCCCAGCTATTCCATTTAGTCTACATTTGAGCAGACACTAGTCTGAATTTCAGACCTGTTTTTACCTTTGAACAACAACTAGGGCTGCCATTCCTAGTTTGTCTGCTATTAAAGGGTACTTTACATGCTGCGACATTGATAGCCATCTCATTAGCGATGTGAAATTCTAGAGCGCAAGTGCGATCTTTCGAGATCGCACATAGGTCATTTTACACATGTGCGATCTCAAATGATCTATCTCAAACTAGAATTTCATATCGCTAATGAGATCACTAGCGATGTCGTAGTGTGTAAAGTACCCTTTAGGCTAAGCCAGGGTGCCACCAGCTGGGCACGGCTCACTCTACATGAGTAGTTAAAGCCTCCTGAGTCGTATATGTCTTGCCGTTTTTTGTTTTTTTTATTCTGTAGGGCCACTAGTTAGTTTTCTGTTCACATCTTTGCAGAGCTCTTACCTGTGCTTCAGTGGATGGATGTCAGAAGGCTAATGCAAGCACCAGTCACTCGGGTGGTAATAGGATGGATTTCTATTCCTATTGCTGCAATATTGCAATTAGTTTTCCCACTGATGGGACTTCTTTATGACGTCCTGCGGTTTCCTTTGTCCACTAATGAAGCATCAGAGAAAAAAGGATTTGTATGTACTCAACGTAAAAATCTCTCGTAGCCTTCATTCAGGGCACACTGTTCCTTCCATTATTTAGATAGTCTTTTCCTTCCCATACTGCTTTTTGCACTGATAGAATAGCTGGGTATCAGCAGGCCTGGTGTAGCCTGTTGGAAGTCAGCTTTTTTTCTTAATATGTATTTAGTCTCAGCCTCCATGGGGCAGCATATACACCCTTGGTTTCTTGTGTCCTCCAATGAAAGCTGCAAGAAAGAGAAGCGTTTATGGTGAGAAGCAAAAAATCCTCTTTTCTCTGACGCCTCATTGGGGGACACAGGACCATGGGTGTTATGCTGCCTATCCATAGGAGGACACTAAGTAAATGCAAAAGCATAGCTCCTCCTCTGCAGTATACACCCCCTGGCCAGGCCAGTCAACCTCAGTTTTAGCTTAGTGTCTGTAGGAGGCACATCCTTTCAAGGTTTATTTTTTGAGGGCGACGGTTTCCTTTTGGGACCGATCTCCCACTACCATCAACGGGCGGGAACGTGGAGTGTCGCCTCCACGTACCCCCTCCTGCGACGCTGGATCCTGGGCTGGACAACGGGTTCCACAGACACCGATTTTCCAAAGCCCAGGGTGGGGGCCTATGCCCCTATAGCCCAATTCCTCAGCCCCTCTTTGCAGGCTCTGAGTTGAATATGGCACCGGCGTGACTGGACACAGCAAGCTGACTCTGCTATTTTCACTGCCTGGAAAGCAGTGTTTAAGGTGAGATCCCCCTGACTGGTTTCCCAGACAAAAGGAGAAAAGACGCTGCAGGGAAGGCCCCAGGACATCTACAGTATTTATTATGAGAAAGTCCCTTTCTGGGTGCAAGGAGGAGAGAAGGATCCTGAACACACAGGGTTAACTTTTCTCTAGCTTGCTGGCTGGAGGAGGGGGAAGTCACTCCTGTTTGCAGAGAATCTGCACAGATAATTTCCTGGTAGCAGGGGGTGTGCACAGAGCTCAGGGACTCACCTCTTTATTTGCTCTGTTTATTTGCTGTAGCAGAAAAGCCAGCTGATAACCACCAGTGACAGCTGTGTGCTGACTGGAGGGAGAGGGAGGAAAACTATCAGAAGCTCCCTTCCCGCCGTTTTTTTTTACTACCCACAGCGGGGGAGGGGGGGGCACACTGACTTCATCTTCGCACTCTTTTAGCGCTAAGCCCCGCCCCCCGTGGCCGCGATAAGCCCCTCCCCCTTCAGGAATGCGTGCGAAGATCTCCATAGAGCTTCATCCTTCCTGAGGACAGGGCCATAGGCTGATTCGGGTAAGGTGCTTGCTTCACTTGCAGCTCTGCTGAGCATTGCTCCCCCTCCTGGCATTCTCCTATTAGGAACATGCAGAATTCTAAGGGCACTAAGAGGGCTAAAGCCCACATAGTCTATTATTCAGCCTGCACTGCCTGCCACGCCGAGTTACCACGTAAACACACCTCTTCTCTCTGTGAGTCCTGTGTCCCTATAGCTCCCCAAGACCCCCCTGCCACCACCGCCGCAACAGTCAGCCCAGAGCCTAGGGCTCCCAGCCCACCGGAATGGGCACAGTTTCTGTCCCAATCCATGGAAAAACTGTCACAGAACCTGGTGCTGGCTATGCAATGTCGTCCTCCACACCCTTCTGGGTCCCTGGACGGATCCTTCTGAGGTAATCCGGGCACATGCTTCACCGTTTGCAGGGATCAGGAAAAGGAGCACACGGCCGGGTGTCTCCAGCGGGCTCTCCCTCGGGAGCACACAGCAGGGTCTCCCACACGCTCCACGGCTTCTGAAGAGCTGGAGGAGGGAGAATGCTGTTTGTACCAGGAGGATTCCTTGGTTTCACCCTCCCCAGATGATCAAACTGCAATAGACTCCCTTATTGCAGCAATCAACCAAGCTCTGCATGTGGAGGATCCCCCATCCACTACCACTGACCATGTGGTCTCCTTAAGAGGGCAAGGAAACCCCAAAAGGTTTTCGCTGATCACCCAGAGTTTCAGGATATCCTCACAAAGCAAAGGGAGAAGCCTGACAGGCGCTTCGGTAACCGTAAACTCATGGAGTCCCGGTACCCTTTTGTCCCACCTGCCCCTAAGGGCTGGGCCGATCCGTCCTCGGTCGACCTCCCGGTCTCCCGCCTTGCCACAAAAACGCTCCTGTCGTTACCCGATGGTTCCTCCATCAAGAACCCGACAGACAGACAGGTGGAGCACCTCGCCCGCTCTGCCTTTGAGGCTGCCGGTTCCTCCCTCTCGCCCTCCTTTGCCTCTGTGTGGGTCGCAAAGGCGATCTCGGTCTGGGCAGAATCCCTTAACACTTCGCTTGAGGAATCCCAGTTCCCTCATTCCTTCACAGAGGTAACAGCTCAAATTGCCGCTGCGGCGGAGTACCTCATGCAGGCCTCCATTGATGCTGCTACCTGCGCAGCTTTTGCCGCCTCAAATACCATAGCCATCCGTAGAGCCCTCTGGCTCCGACAATGGTGAGCGGACTCTGCTTCCAAGAAGTCTCTCACGGGCCTTCCCTTTTTTCCAGACCGATTGTTTGGCGATCGTCTGGACAAGCTCATTTCTGATGCCACGGGAGAAAAAAGTACCTCCCTTCCCCAGCTGAAGCCCAGGACGACCTTCACTAGACGTCCACAGTCCTCGTTCCGCTCCTTTTGGAACTCATTTGGTTGGTCGACATCCCGCTCTGGCCCCGCCACTAGCCGCGGACTACGCAGGGACCGACCTCGGCTCTCCCCGAAACCCACTTCGTCATGGCAGCCTAGACCGAAACAGTCCAGGACTAGGGAGACTCGTCCACGACGGTTTCCCCCCTCATGACTCCTTTGGCGCCCCGGAAGTCACACTCATTGTAGGAGGGTCGACTGCGGCTCTTTTCAACACATCTGGGCTGCCGCCTCAGACGACAAATGGATGCAAGACCTTGTGTCTTCCGGTTACCACATAGAATTTCGGACCAGACCCCCGAGTCTGTTCCTTCTCTCAAACCCCCCAAAGACTCGAAAACGACGCGAGGCCTTTTTCTCAGCAATCCACTCGCTCCAAACAGCAGGAGTGATAATACCCGTCCCGGACGACGAGAAGTTCGGGGGGTTTTATTCTAACCTCTTTGTGGTCCCCAAAAAGGATGGGTCAGTTCGACCCATCCTGGACCTCAAACACCTGAACAAACATGTGCACGTACGGAGATTCAGAATGGAGTCCCTAAGGTCCATTATTGCATCCATGGTCGAAGGGGAATTCCTCGCCTCCATAGATATCAAGGACGCGTACCTGCACATACCCATTGCTCCAAATCACCAAAAGTTCCTCCGCTTCGCAGTTCAGGACTCCCATTTTCAATTCGTAGCCCTACCCTTCGGCCTTGCCACCTCACCAAGGTTCTTCACCAAAGTCATGGCGGCCGCCATGAGCGTCCTTCACGCCAGGGGAGTAGTCGTTCTCCCTTACTTGGACGACTTCCTCATCAAGGCCCCTCCTTATGCGACTGCTCAACCAGCGTACAGATCACCTTGGACACCCTATCCCGCTTAGGGTGGCTACTGATTCTAGACAAATCATCCCCGGTCCCAGCACGATCCATCACCTTCACCCGTCTGGGCTTGATCTATCTCCCTCAGGACAAGGCGATCGCTCTTCGACAAGCGGTACACTGCCTTCTACGTCCTCCATCTCGCTCCTTTCGATTCAGCATGAAGGTGCTCGGCAGGATGGTGGCGGCTATGGAGGCAGTACCTTTTGCTTTTGCTCAACTGCACCTCCGCCCACTGCAGCTAGTCCTTCTAGCTGCCTGGGACAAGAGCCCCTTCTCCCTGGACAGACATCTTCACCTGACGCCTTCAGTCAGGTATGCACTCCGCTGGTGGCTTCGGACCTCATCCCTATCAAAGGGGAGATCTTTTCTCCCAGTGAACTGGCTGGTCCTTACCACGGACGGCAGCCTCCTAGGCTGGGGAGCAGTGTACCGGCACCACACTGCTCAAGGACGTTGGACGCCCCAGGAGTCTTCCCTACCCATAAACATCCTGGAAATCCGCGCGATCTTCCTCGCGCTCAGGGCGTTCTGCCCTCTGCTAGCGGGTCGTCCGATTCCAGTCCAATCGGACAATGCGACAGCTGTAGCCTATATCAATCAGCAGGGGGGCACCCGCAGCAAAGCAGCTTATCTCGAGGCCCGCAAGATCCTCAGCTGGGCCGAGTCGACGGGGTCAGTGATATCAGCGGTACACATACCGGGGGTAAAGAACTGGGCAGCAGACTTTCTGAGTCGCCAAGGCCTGGCTGCCGGAGAATGGTCTCTCCACCCAGAAGTGTTTCTACACATCTGCACTCGCTGGGGCACACCAAAGATACCCGCGTTCATAGCCAGGTTACGCGACCCGCAGTCCATCGGCGCGGATGCTCTAGGTCTGCTCCTGGCACCACTCCCGCCTGCCTTACATATTTCTACCTCTACCCCTGCTGCCGTGGGTAATCAGGAAGATCAAGGCAGAGGAAGTCCCGGTGATACTGATAGCACCGGACTGGCCCAGGCGCGCCTGGTACGCCGAATTAGTACAAATGCTCGCACACGTACCGCGGCGCCTTCCAGACATCCCAGTCTTGCTGACCCAAGGGCCCATTTCCCATCAGAACTCCAGAGCCCTGAAGCTGACGGCATGGCCATTGAGACCTGGGTATTAACAAGAGCGGGATTCTCCCCCGCGGTTATTTCCACCATGATCAGCGCCCGAAAGCCTGCTTCATCCCGCATTTACCACCGTACGTGGAAATCTTCCTTTCATGGTGCAGAGAAACTAACGTCCACCTATTCCTCTGGCCATCGCTAGAATTCTCGACTTCTACAGTCTGGCTTGCAAGCGGGGTTGGCTCTCAGTTCCCTTTAAAGGGCAGGTCTCAGCGTTCTACCAATGCCGCCTGGCTCAGAAACCGCAAGTCAAGACCTTCCTCCAGGGCATTTCCCATCTAGTTCCCCCGTACAAACGGCCGCTGGACCCATGGGACCTCAACCTCGTTCTCGACGGTCTCCAGAGGTCCCCCTTTGAACCTCTCAAGGAATCCTCCCTTGCTCTTCTGTCCTGGAAGGTAACATTCCTGGTGGCAATTACGTCCATCAGACGGGTTTCGGAGCTGGGAGCACTCTCCTGCCGCGAGCCTTTTCTGATCTTTCACCAGGACAAGGTGGTTCTGCGCCCCCTTCCGGATTTTCTTCCAATGGTTTCTACCCCGTTTCATTTGAACGAGGACATTGTTCTGCCTTCCTTTCGTCCACACCCAGTTCATAGGGTGGAAAGGTCTCTGCATTCGTCAGACCTCGTCAGAGCTCTCAGATATTACATATCCAGGACAGCCCACTTTAGGAAAACGGACTCTTTGTTCGTCATTCCTGAGGGGCCTAAGAAGGGACAGGCAGCTTCAAAGGCGACTCTGGCTCGCTGGATTCGCTCTGCGATCCAGGAAGTCTACCGCTTGCAACTCAAGCCCATTTCTAGTGGGCTGCGGGCTCATTCCACGCGAGCAGTTGGCGCTTCGTGGGCCATTCGGCATCAGGCTTCAGTGGAACAGGTGTGTAAGGCTGCGACCTGGTCTAGCCTACATACTTTTTCAAAGAATTACAGAGTCCATACCCAGTTTTCAGCTGAGGCAAATCTGGGTAGGAAAATTCTGCAAACGGCAGTAGAGCACCTCTCTCAGTAGGTGCTCCAGGCTGTCTGGGACTGGTTCCTAGTCCTTGGGTTGCGTTATCTTGTTTTTTACTTTTCCCACCCATGGACTGTCCCATGGTCCTGTGTCTCCCAATGAGGCGTCAGAGAAAAACGGATTTTTGTGTACTCACCGTAAAATCGTTTTCTCTTAGCCATCATTGGGGGACACAGCACCCACCCTGTTGCCCTGTTGGGCCTTGGTTCTCTCAGTACCTTATTTGGTTATGACTCTTCTTTTCTCTTGTTCCTATGTTGAGAAGTTTTTACTGGGTTTTTTTTGGTTTTTTTTTTGGTTTTTTTTTTTTCTCTCCTACTGCTTGTGTACTGAAACTGAGGCTGCCTGGCCCGGCCAGGGGGTGTATACTGCAGACACAGAAATTTAATAGTGTATTTACTATGTGTAAGCCTACGTACATACACAGCAAGGGGACGATGGATAAAGGCCGCTTTACACGCTGCGATATCATGACCGATATCGCTAGCGTGGGTACCCGCCCCCATTGTTTGTGCGACACGGGCAAATCGCTGCCCGTGGCACACAACATCGCACGGACTCTTCACACTACTTACTTGCCCTGCGACGTCGTTGTGACCGGCGAACCGCCTCCTTTCTAAGGGGGCGGTTCATTCAGTGTCACAGCGACGTCACAGCAGCGTCAATGAACCGCCGCGCAATAGAAGCAGAGGGGCGGAGATGAGCGGGACGAACATCCCGCCCACTTCCTTCATTCTACATTGCGGGCGGCAGGTAAGGAGAGGTTCCTCGTTCCTGCGGTGTCACACGGAGCGATGTGTGCTGCCACAGCAACAATGAACTACATCGTTACTGCAGCAGCAACGATATTCGAGAATGGACCCCCATGTCACCGATGAGCGATTTTGCACGTTTTTGTAACGATGCAGAATCGCTCATAGGTGTCACACGCAACGGCATCGCTAAAGCGACCGGATGTGCATCACAAATTCCGTGACCCCAACGAGATCGCTTGAGCGATGTCGCAGCGTGTAAAGCGGCCTAAAGAGAGATGCTGTTGGCTCTCCTGACTTATTTTTTAGAGAATATTTACATTCCATATAAAAAAAATTCCATTGGCAGCAAAAAATGTAATGGCCGGATTTACAGCAAAGCTGATCTGATATTGAGAACTCAGTGCTCTGAAATCTGAATGAAAATTGAACATTAAAGGGAACCTGTCACCAGTTTTTTCACTATTAAACTAAAAAGCATCACCTTCTGCAGCTCCAGGGCTGCATTCTATGAAGGTGCACCTTGTTCCTGACTAAACTTGTAGACCCCTGAAGTAACTTTATAAAAATCTGACCACCAGGTATGCTAATTACCTTATCTAGTCAGATGGGCTAATCATAATTTTCTGCTACTTTTCCTCCCTCTGGCCACGTTCGCCGTCTTCCTTTCCTGATTGACAGAGATGGCGCCGCCGTCGTCATTCATGCTGCTCGGCCAAATCTCGCACAGGCGCAGTTAGCTGTGCCACATTGCGGGCTGAGCAGGAAACCTAGTCGTCCTCGCGCGCGCCAGTGAGGTATTTGCGCAGGAGCGAGATTATGGTCGGGTACGAGGATGAAGCTGGTAAGGTCATGCACAGCGCCATAGATGATTAGCTCAAACTATGTCTGCCTCTAATCATGTTTTCCATTTTTTGAAATGCACAATGAAGTTGGGTGTACATCCTCCGATTCATCGACACACTGCTCATACCCAGGGAGGCGGCAGTGATGTAGATCTCGGCCAACCGCAAGTTTGCAAAGAGCCATTAAACAATGTCACTCTTGTACAATCTTTTCACAGATGACCACAGAGCAGTGCTTACATGATTAGAGGAAGGATTAGTCTGGAGTAATAAATGCCCCCCTCCCCCGGAATAGTCAACTGTTGATTCACATAGTGTGAGCACAGCTTCAGTGTTAATTTTATACTAATTTTGCAATCATTAAAGGGAACCAATCACCAGGATTTTCATATAGAACCTAAAGCCAGTGCTATACTGGCACTATCAGGCTGAGTCTATACATACCTGTAGTGGTCAGTTCGGATGTTTAGGCTTTGAAATCCAAGAAAGTAAAGTTTATAAAATCGTCAGCTTCTTGAGTGACAGCAGCTGAGGATCACCTAATAGCTGAGGGGGTATTCATAGTTATCCCATCCCCCTGTTAGAATTAGCATAAGTGTTATACAAAGGGCAGGGCCTCAGCCAACAAAGCTGATACTAGGAAGCAACATTTTTCTGTTGGCTGAGGCCCCGCCCCTTATGGTCACATGGGTATGACCTCACACAGGTCCTGCAAGTCAAAAATGAAATCGATTGTATAATACATGTATTTCTTTGTCGCTCCATTGGGAGACGCAGACAATTGGGTGTATAGCTTCTGCTTCTGCCTCCGGAGGCCACACAAAGTATTACAATTTAAAAAGTGTAACCCCTCCCCTCTGCCTATACACAATCCCGTGGATCACGGGCTCTTCAGTTTTATGCTTTGTGTGGAAGGAGGCACACATCCACTTATGCATTCTCATATTAGTTATGTCGGTTGGAAGAAAAGAGGGCCCCCACGGGGCCCCCGGCATGTTCCCTTCTCACCCCACTATGTCGGCGGTGTTGTTAAGGTTGAGGTACCCATTGCGGGTACAAAGGCCGGAGCCTCATGCCGTCTCCTTCACCATCCCTTAGCGGCTCTGGGAGAAGTGGGATCCTGAACGGTCAGCCATTTGCTGGGACCGTGCTCCCTCCGCAGCCCCTGTGGGAATCTGCCGGACCGGAGTCTATTCAACCTCAGGGACTGGGCCCTGCAACTCTAAGGTACTCTGTGTCCCCATTGGGGAATATGCAGGAGCGCACCTTCTTCCCGGACGCTGCGGCAGCTGCTGAATTGAGAAGACCGGCGGACTTCCGCGCCGACCGTGCCTGCTTGTCGGGCGCGGTCTCAAATTTAGTCCCTGGCTTCATCGCGGCCTAGTCGCAAAAATCACGCCCCCCGGCCTGCCTGTCAGGGGTAAGGGCGGGACTACCGACCTGACGTCGGATGTGAGGGCTGGAGCATCCTGCATGTTTCCTCCCCCCTCACTGATCACTGTGGGGACCCCAGATTCCCGCACTTTCCTGGCGCCGCCCACGGCTCCACTCCTCCCCTGAGATCTCCGGCAGCCATTTTTTGGGCATTCTGCCGGTGCAGGATTCTCAGGAACAGCTCTGCAGCTCCAGGGGACCTAAAGCTGGGAATCTGGAGGCACACACTCCGCTTGTTAGCGGTCGGTAAGCCACACCGGTCACCCGGTGCTGGTCCCCCCTAGGGTGCCGGAATAGATAAGTATTTATATATATATATTTCTGTTCGGTCGGGCTGTATACCCTGTTTTTGCCCATATACCCTCAGTGATCTCTCTCTCCTAGGAGACAACAGCATGTCGTCCACAAGGAGCAAAGCTGTTAAGACACAGGGGTTTTTTGCGGCCTGTACCTCTTGTGGGGCTATGTTACCTGTGGGTTCCACCTACCCTCACTGTGAGCAATGCTCGACCCCTGTTTCACTTGCTCAGCCGGAGCCTCGGTCACTAGTGGACCCCTCGGCTCATGTAGACCCCCCTGCTCCCCCTGTCCAGGCGGCAGGGACAGAGTTCTCCTCTTTTGCTGAGAAACTCTCTGAGTCTCTTTCACAATCCATGGCTCAGTCTATGGACAAATGGTCTGCCAAGCTGCTAGAAGCTTTGCAGTCCAGACCGGTCCTTACACAGGCCCCGGCCCCTGTTGGATAGTCACCTCCAGGCCCCTCTCGGTCTGAGCCGCAGCGCGCTCCCAGGTTGGGCCCTAGGTCCCATGCGGAGGACTCCTGCCAGGACCACAGTCCTAGACAGGCTAAGCGGGCTCGCTGGGAATCTTCCCCGACTTCTTCACGCTGCTCGGGTTCCCAGCTTGAGGACTCTCTGGAGGATGAGGCGGTCGTCGCAGCTCAGGGTTCTGACCCTGACGTCGCCCTTAACCTTGATACACCTGAGGGGGACGCATTACTGAATGATCTTATCTCGTCCATCAACCAGGTGTTGGATCTCTCTCCCCCGCCTCCTACTGTGGAGGAGTCAGCGTCTCAGCAGGAGAAACACCAGTTTCGGTTCCCCAAACGTACACGTAGTGCGTTCTTCGATCACTCTAACTTCAGAGACGTTGTCCAGAAGCCCAGAGCGGTTCCGGACAAGCGCTTTACTAAGCGCCTCACTGACACGCGTTACCCCTTCCCTGCTGAAGTCGTTAAGGGGTGGGCTCAATGTCCCAAGGTGGATACTCCAGTCTCTAGATTGGCGGCTAGATCTGTGGTATCGGTGGCAGATGGCTCATCGCTAAAGGATGCCACTGACAGGCAGATAGAGCTCCTGGTGAAGTCCATCTTTGAGGCCACGGGCGCGTCTTTTGCCCCGGCCTTTGCAGCCATGTGGGCACTCCAAGCTATCTCGGCTTGTCTGACTGAGATTAATGCTGTCACACGTAATTCTGCTCCGCAAGTTGCGTCTTTGACTTCTCAAGCGTCAGCTTTTTCTTCCTACGCCATGAACGCAGTCCTAGACTCGGCTAGCCGTACAGCTGTGGCATCCGCTAACTCTGTGGCAGTCCGCAGGGCCATGTGGCTGCGCGAATGGAAGGCAGACTCGGCCTCCAAGAGGTTCTTAACCGGTTTGCCGTTTTCTGGCGAACGCTTGTTTGGCGAACGATTGGATGAGATTATTAAGGAATCCAAGGGAAAGGACTCCTCCTTACCCCAGTCCAGACCTAAGAGACCTCAACAACGGAAAATACAATCGAGGTTTCGGTCCTTTCGTCCCTCCGCCAAGCCCCAATCCTCTTCGTCCAGCAGGCAGGAGAAAGGCCAGAGGAACTCCTATGCGTGGCGGTCCAAGTCACGCCCCCAAAAGGCCGCAGCAGGCACTGCCTCCAAGGCGGCCTCCTCATGACTCTCGGTATCCCCTAACCGCATCCTCGGTCGGTGGCAGGCTCTCCCGCTTTGGCGACGCCTGGTGGCCACATGTTCAAGACCGATGGGTGAGAGACATTCTGTCTCACGGTTACAGGATAGAGTTCAGCTCCCGTCCTGCGGCTCGTTTCTTCAGAACCTCTCCGCCCCCCGCTCAGGCCGACGCACTTTTTCAGGCGGTGGAGGCTCTGAAGACAGAAGGAGTTGTGACCCCCCGTTCACCTTCAGGAACGTGGTCGCGGCTTTTACTCCAACTTGTTCGTGGTGCCAAAAAAGGACGGATCATTCCGTCCCGTTCTGGACCTCAAACTGCTCAACAGACACGTGAGAACCAGAAGGTTTCGGATGGAATCTCTCCGCTCGGTCATCGCCTCGATGTCACAAGGAGACTTCCTAGCATCGATCGACATCAAAGATGCTTATCTCCACGTGCCGATCGCACCCGAACATCAACGCTTCTTGCGTTTCGCCATCAGGGACGAACACCTTCAGTTCGTGGCATTGCCTTTCGGCCTGGCGACAGCCCCACGGGTTTTCACCAAAGTCATGGCATCCGTCGTGGCGGTCCTACACTCTCAGGGCCACTCGGTGATTCCCTACCTAGACGATCGCCTAGTCAGGGCCCCTTCTCGGGTGGCGTGTCAACACAGCCTTACAGTCGCTCTGACGACTCTCCAGCAGTTCGGGTGGATCATCAACTTCCCAAAATCCAAGTCGACACCGACCCAATCACTGACTTACCTCGGGATGGAGTTTCATACACAGTCAGCGGTAGTCAAGCTACCGCGAGACAAACAGCTTTCTCTGCAGGCAGGGGTGCAATCACTTCTTCGGAGTCAGTCACACGCCTTAAGGCGCCTCATGCACTTCCTGGGGAAGATGGTGGCAGCGATGGAGGCAGTGCCGTTCGCGCAATTCCATCTACGGCAGCTCCAATGGGACATTCTCCGCAAATGGGACAGGAGGTCGGCTTCCCTCGACAGGAACGTCTCTCTTTCCCTTGCAACCAAGACGTCACTTCAGTGGTGGCTCCTTCCCAACTCTCTATCGCAGGGAAAATCCTTCCTACCCCCAACCTGGGCTGTGGTCACCACGGACGCGAGCCTGTCAGGGTGAGGAGCGGTTTTTCTCCACCACAGGGCTCAGGGAACCTGGACTCCGATAGAGTCTAACCTTCAGATCAATGTTCTGGAAATAAGGGCAGTGTATCTAGCCCTATTGGCTTTTCAGCGGTGGCTGGAGGGCAGGCAGATCCGTATCCAGTCGGACAACGCCACTGCCGTCGCATACATCAACCACCAAGGCGGCACTCGCAGTCGTCAAGCCTTCCAGGAAGTCCGGCGGATTCTGCAGTGGGTGGAAGCCACAGCCTCCACCATCTCCGCAGTTCACATCCCGGGCGTAGAAAACTGGGAAGCAGATTTTCTCAGTCGTCAGGGCATGGATGCGGGGGAATGGTCTCTGCACCCAGAAGTGTTTCGAGAGATCTGTCGCCGCTGGGGAACGCCGGACGTCGATCTCATGGCCTCACGGCACAACAACAAAGTCCCGGCATTCATGGCCCGGTCTCAAGATCGCAGAGCTCTGGCGGCGGACGCGTTAGTTCAGGACTGGTCGCAGTTCCGACTGCCTTATGTGTTTCCTCCTCTGGCGATGCTGCCCAGAGTGTTACGCAAGATCAGGTCCGACTGCCGTCGCGCCATTCTCGTCGCTCCAGACTGGCCGAGGCGGTCGTGGTACCCGGATCTGTGGCATCTCACGGTGGGTCAGCCGTGGGCGCTTCCAGACCGCCCACACTTGCTGTCACAAGGGCCATTTTTCCATCTGAATTCTGTGGCCCTCAACCTGACTGTGTGGCCATTGAGTCCTGGCTCCTAGCGTCTTCAGGGTTATCTCAGGATGTCATTGCCACCATGAGACAAGCCAGGAAGCCAACGTCCGCCAAGATCTATTACAGGTCTTGGCAAATCTTCTTATCCTGGTGCTCTGATAACGGTTTCTCTTCATGGCCGTTTGCCTTACCCACTTTTCTTTCATTCCTCCAATCCGGAATGGACAAGGCTTTGTCACTCGGCTCTCTCAAGGGCCAAGTTTCGGCGCTCTCCGTATTTTTTCAAAAGCGTCTAGCCAGGCTTCCGCAGGTCCGTACGTTCCTGCAGGGAGTTTGCCACATAGTTCCACCTTACAAGCGTCCGCTGGAACCCTGGGATCTTAACAGGGTGCTAACGGCTCTTCAGAAACCACCTTTCGAGCCGCTGCGGGATGTCTCTTTATCACGTCTTTCTCAAAAGGTGGCTTTTCTAGTGGCAATTACATCACTCCGGAGAGTGTCTGAGCTTGCAGCGCTGTCATGCAAAGCCCCCTTCCTGGTGTTTCACCAGGATAAGGTGGTTCTGCGTCCGGTTCCGGAATTTCTCCCTAAGGTGGTATCTCCTTTTCATCTCAATCAGGATATCTCCTTACCTTCATTTTGCCCTAATCCAATTCACCAATGTGAAAAGGATTTGCACTCTTTGGATCTGGTGAGAGCACTCCGGCTCTACGTGTCTCGCACGGCGCCCCTGCGTCGTTCAGATGCGCTCTTTGTCCTTGTCGCTGGCCAGCGTAAGGGTTCGCAGGCTTCCAAGTCAACCTTGGCTCGGTGGATCAAGGAACCGATTCTTGAAGCCTACCGTTCTTCTGGGCTTCCGCTTCCTTCAGGGCTGAAAGCCCATTCTACCAGAGCCGTGGGTGCGTCCTGGGCATTGCGGCACAGGGCTACGGCTCAGCAGGTGTGTCAGGCAGCGACGTGGTCTAGTCTGCACACTTTCACGAAGCACTATCAAGTGCATACCTATGCTTCGGCAGACGCCAGTCTAGGTAGGCGAGTCCTTCAGGCGGCGGTTGCCCACCTGTAAGAGGAGGGCCGTTCGGCTCTTTTTATCGAGGTATTCTTTTACCCACCCAGGGACTGCTTTTGGACGTCCCAATTGTCTGGGTCTCCCAATGGAGCGACAAAGAAGAAGGGAATTTTGTTTACTTACCGTAAATTCCTTTTCTTCTAGCTCCTATTGGGAGACCCAGCACCCGCCCCTGTTCCCTTCGGGCTGGTTGTTCTTTTGTGTACACATGTTGTTCATGTTGAATTGTTCTTGTGGTTCATGGTTCAGTTCTCCGAACATCCTTCGGATTGAATTTACCCTAGACCAATTTATAAGTTTTCTCCTTCCTGCTTTTGCACCAAAACTGAGGAGCCCGTGATCCACGGGAGGGTGTATAGGCAGAGGGGAGGGGTTACACTTTTTAAAGTGTAATACTTTGTGTGGCCTCCGGAGGCAGAAGCAGAAGCTATACACCCAATTGTCTGAGTCTCCCAATAGGAGCTAGAAGAAAAGGAATTTACGGTAAGTAAACAAAATTCCCTTCTTTGCTATATAAGTGAATTGCTATTAATTACCAAATGTCAGATTACATGTCTGCTTATATCTTCATGGGCACTTATTGTCATTCATCTGTTTCGTTCTAGTGGAGAGTTGGGGACTCCTGTAATGCAGTCTGGTCAGAGGATGGCAACTTGTATCCTGCCACCATCTCTTCTATTGACGCCAAGCGAGGGACTTGTATAGTCACATACACCGGCTACGGGAATAATGAGGAGCAGAGTTTGGCTGATTTGCGTTTCCCAGATAGTTCAGAAGGAGAAAGTGACCCAAGAGATGTCGTGCAGGTAAGAATCCACTTCATTGGTGAGGGTTATCAAAATGTAACTTTGTGGCTTAATATCTGATAAGAAAACTAAAGCTTGTTACAGTCACTGTGAAGAAAATGTATTTAGCAATAAGGATTCGATCCTCCTAGATAAGTGCAGGGGAAGGTTTTACCTCTAATAGAATTCCCTTTTGCCAATACAAAGCCTACACTGACACAAAATTACATATGGAGTCCTATATGATGGCTCCATAAAGTCCATATTGTGGACCGTCCCCAGCTGTTTGGTGCATCTATACAGCACCATTTTCTCCATTAGAATAAATGCTTTCAGGGGAAAAATTCTTCCTTGATTCTTCATGCAATAAAACTTGTGAGAACTTCTGTCTAAATTCTGATGCTCAAGGAGACCCAGTACGAGCCCATAGATTTCCATGGGTGCCATATTAGGGATTGGTTATATGTCCATGTGCTCTCCAGCAGATCTTTGAAATAATTTGCTAATTTCTAAAATGTGAGCAGCTTACAATTCCCTCTGTGATCTACTCTCAGCATAAAACAAGTGCCCACAGTGCCATCTATGATTGTGTGGATAGCCTTTCAATTAAGTGTTTCTCTTAAAGGATATAAATGGGGATGAACAATCAACGGATGAAAGTGACAAGTCTTCCAGAGCATCTGACGGCAGAGATGAGAACAGAGCAGCCGCACCAAAGTCCTCCCACTGGAATCTTCCCTTCCCACCTGTTGGGCCGCCATTTATGCCTGGGTTTGGACAGGTAACAAATCAAGTGTGATAAGCATTAGTCATTAATGATCTTTATTCTTTGCAGTCAAAATTCCTATTCTAGCTCTTGTAGAAGCAGTAAGCTTGCCCATAGACGAGCTGTTTCTAAAGTCTGCTGTTCTAGAGCAGTAATCCCTCTAGTCCAGTGGCTACACATGCACACTACTCCCTGTGCTTATAGCTGCTTTGTGGCCAGGGTCACGGGATTCTTCACTTTAGCTCATGTGTGGTAGCACCCATCCCTTTTGCCTATCTAAGCCTAGAGGCCAGGTCTCAGGGTGTATTTCTGTAGCCCGGCTGGACAGTCAGTGTCTCAGTGGTGTCCCAAAGAGCTGACAATCAGGCAGGAGTGTATGCCCACAGCAAAACCAGATTGGTGGCAGCTTCCGCAGTGGGGGACGTATGTGCCACTGCATAACGGACATAACCCTTCAGAATCCTCCTATAGAAATGATGTTTTATGTATTTACAGCATGGGGATAAATCAAGTCCAGCGCACCCCTTTCTTCCTGGATGGCCACCATCATTCCCTCCAGGTCCTCCTGTAAGTTGTTTTCTTGTCACATTACTCAGGAAATTTATGGTGCAGTATAATTATAAAGTTATATATGGATCTGTCCTAAACTTTTTGGTAGGTGTGGAAATATGATTGATTTTGGGGTTTTCTTTTGTTCATTCACTTTGCGTTTTGTTAATTGATAAAAGTAAACTATTAACTCTTCTATTTTTTTAAAGCATTCTTACGTTGGAGAATCTTTTATCCCACACCTGCCTAAAACTTTTGCTCAGTTCTGTTTATTACACACTTTAACAGCATATATAGCACATAGTTATTAGAGTTTTTTCCCACAAAAGAATAGATCTTGGAATAATTATACAATTGGATGTGTTTAAAAAAAGTTCCTGTCCTGAGATATTCTGTAAAGTGTCCCTGCTATGTGCGGTGTAAAGGCCGCTCTACACGCAACGATATCGCTAACAAGATGTCATTGGGTGTGAAACGCACGGACGACCGTTAATCAAATTTACTTACCTTATTGTTGATTGTTGACACGTCGTCCATTTCCCAAATATCGTTGCTGGTGCTGGACGCAGGTTGTTCGTCGTTCCTGCGGCAGCACACATCGCTATGTGTGTCACCGCAGGAACGAGGATCTACATCGTACCGCAATGAGGAAGGAAGGAGGTGGGCGGCATGTTTTGCCCGCTCATCTCCGCCCCTCTGCTTCTATTGGACGGCTGCCGTGTGACGTCGCTGTGACGCCGCACGAACCGCCCTCTTAGAAAGGAGGCGGGTCGCCGGCCACAGCGACGTCGCAGGGAAGGTAAGTCCGTGTGACAGGTGTTAGCAATGTTGTGCGCCATGGGCAGCGATTTGCACGTGACGCACAACCGACGGGGGCGGGTACGCTCGCTAGTGAGATTGCAGCGTGTAAAGTGCCCTTAATAGCCATGTCTCCTGGGCCGGGGAGGACACGAGAGTATAAAGACATTACATCACTGGATCATGCCTGATTTCTTTTTGTGAGGTAAAACATGTCCCTGCCTGTTTATAAAAAATGTTTTACTTATGTTTTACTTACTTAGAAATAATAATTTGCAATCTTGTGCTGTAATGTTTGTATTATAATTTCTTTGTCGCTCCATTGGGAGACCCAGACAATCGGGTGTATAGGCTATGCCTCCGGAGGCCGCACAAAGTATTACACTTAAAAGTGTTAAGCCCCTCCCCTTCTGCCTATACACCCCCCGTGCTCCCACGGGCTCCTCAGTTTTTTGCTTTGTGCGAAGGAGGTCAGACACGCACGCACAGCTCCACAGATTGGTCAGCAGCAGCTGCTGACCATGTCGGATGGAAGAAAAGTGGGCCCATATAGAGCCCCCAGCATGCTCCCTTCTCACCCCACTCTTGTCGGTGGTGTTGTAAGGTTGAGGTATCCATTGCGGGTACGGAGGCTGGAGCCCACATGCTGTTTTTCCTTCCCCATCCCCCTTAGGGCTCTGGTGGAAGTGGGATCCTATCGGTCTCCAGGCACTGAGACCGCGCTTCATCCACAACTCCTGTGGAGCCTGCTGGATAGGAGCCGGGTATCGTTCAGGGACATGGCCCTGCTACTTGGAGGTACTCTGTATCCCGGTGGGGACCGCGCACAGCAACACTCCAGCTTTGCTGGGTGTGCTAGTGCACCGGGGACCACGGCGCTGACCGGGTTAATATGTGCCATTACACACTCAGCGTTGCTGAGTGTGTTTATGTATAGGGACTGCCGCACTGACCGCCGCGGCCATGGAAACACTGCGGCGCGGCTGGGACTTGTAGTGCGCCGGGGACTTTCACGCCGGCCGCGCTTTTACGGCGGCCGCGTTTATTACTAGAGTCCCCGGCTTTTTGCGGCCTAGTTTCCTTTCCTCCCGCCCACAGCCCTGACAGGCAGGGGAAGGGCGGGACACTGCACAGAACGAGCAGCACTGAGGGCTGGAGCATGCTTTGCATACTCCACCCCCCTCACTGTGCACAGTGCGGGCACCAGTTCCCGCACTTTCTGGGTCACGCCCACGGCTCCCTTCTCTCCTCAGGACGCCGGCAGCCATTCCTGTCAGCTCCTCGGACGCAGCAGAGGGGGACAAAGTCTGGGAGACCCAGGCAGGGACTCTGGTGGCCTCACAACCGCTTTAGGCGGGTGGTAAGCAGCACCTGTGGTGCTAGCCCCATTGTGCAGTAGTGTAACATTATATGTTTATGGTATATATGTTTTACACTGTATGGTGCACAGTTGATTTCTGGCTATATACCCTATTGTGTTACTCAGGGAAGATAATAGCATGGCGCCCACGAAAGGCAGGGGTGCCAAAACACAGGCTTATTATGTTGCCTGCGCCGCATGTACTACCCCGCTACCGGCAGGTTCCACTGACCCTCATTGTGTGCACTGTTCGGCCCCTGTGGCACTTACTCAGCCGGAGCCTCTGCTAAGAGGGGCCCAGGGGGAGCCACCTGCTAACACTGTTCAGGTGACGGGGACGGAGTTTGCAAAACTCTCTGAGACTATGGCTAACATACTAGAAGCCTTGCAGTCCAGGCCGGTATCTCAGCACAGGGACTCTGTTGAATCTTCGTTCCCTGGCCCACCTCAGCTGGAACAACAATGTCCTCCCGGGGTATCTCATGGATCCCAGGCTGAGGGTTCTGACACAGACCCCAGCCCCAGACCGACTAAGCGAGCTCGCTTAGATTTTCCCTCAACATCATCATATTGTGCAGGGTCTCAGAGGGGGGAATCTCTGGTTGATGATGCGGAGACAGCTGATCAGGATTCTGATCCTGAGGCCGCTCTCAATCTTGATACTCCGGACGGGGACGCCATAGTGAACGACCTTATTGCGTCCATCAATCGTATGTTGGATATTTCTCCCTCAGCTCCTCCGGTGGAGGAGTCAGCTTCTCAGCAGGAGAAATTCCGTTTCAAGTTTCCCAAGCGTACACAGAGTATGTTTCTGGACCACTCTGATTTCAGAGAGGCAGTCCAGAATCACCATGCTTGTCCAGATAAGCGTTTTTCTAAGCGCCTTAAGGATACACGTTATCCTTTTCCCCCTGACGTGGTCAAAAGTTGGGCTCAGTGTCCCAAAGTGGATCCTCCAATCTCCAGACTGGCAGCTAGATCCATACTTGCAGTGGAAGATGGGGCTTCACTCAAAGATGCCACTGACAGGCAGATGGAGCTCTGGTTGAAATCCATCTATGAAGCTATCGGCGCTTCTTTTGCCCCAGCGTTCGCAGCCGTATGGGCGCTACAAGCTATCTCAGCAGGTCAAGCGCAAATTGACGCAGCCACACGCACGTCCGCGCCACAGGTGGCGTCCATAACCACTCAGACGTCGGCATTTGCGTCTTACGCTATTAATGCTGTCCTGGACTCTGCGAGCCGTACGGCGGTTGCAGCCGCCAATTCGGTGGTACTCCGCAGGGCCTTGTGGCTACGGGAATGGAAGGCAGATTCTGTTTCCAAAAAAGCGCTTAACCAGTTTGCCAATTTCTGGCGACCGATTGTTTGGCGAGCGTTTGGATGAAATCATCAAACAATCCAAGGGAAAGGATACATCCTTACCCCAGCCCAAACCGAACATACCCCAACAGAGGAAGGGGCAGTCGAGGTTTCGGTCCTTTCGGGGCGCGGGCAGGTCCCAATTCTCCTCGTCCAAAAGGCCTCAGAAAGATCAAAGGAATTCTGACGCATGGCGGTCTAAGTCACGTCCTAAAAAGGCCACCGGAGGTGCCGCTACCAAAGCGGCTTCCTCATGACTTTCGGCCTCCTCACTCCGCATCTTCGGTCGGTGGCAGGCTCTCCCGCTTTTGCGACGCCTGGCTGCCACGGGTAAAAGACCGTTGGGTGAGAGACATTCTGTCTCACGGTTACAAGATAGAGTTCACCTCTCGTCCCCCGACTCGATTCTTCAGGTCATCCCCGCCTCCCGAGCGAGCCGAGGCTCTTCTGCAGGCGCTGGGCACTCTGAAGGCAGAAGGAGTGGTGGTCCCTGTTCCTCTTCAGCAACAGGGCCACGGTTTTTACTCCAACTTGTTTGTGGTCCCAAAGAAGGACGGGTCTTTCCGTCCTGTCCTGGACCTGAAACTGCTCAACAAACACGTAAAGACCAGGCGGTTCCGGATGGAATCCCTCCGCTCCGTCATCGCCTCAATGTCCCAAGGAGATTTCCTTGCATCGATCGATATCAAAGATGCTTATCTCCACGTACCGATTGCTCCAGAACACCAGCGCTTCTTGCGCTTCGCCATAGAAAACGAACACCTGCAGTTCGTGGCACTGCCGTTCGGCCTGGCAACAGCCCCACGGGTTTTCACCAAGGTTATGGCTACTGTAGTAGCGGTCCTCCACTCTCAGGGTCACTCGGTGATCCCGTACTTGGACGATCTCCTGATCAAGGCACCCTCTAAAGAGGCATGCCAACACAGCCTCGACGCTACCCTGGAGACTCTCCAGAGTTTCGGGTAGATCATCAATTTTCCAAAGTCAAATCTGACACCGGCCCAATCGCTCACATACCTTGGCATGGAGCTTCATACCCTCTCAGCGATAGTGAAGCTTCCGCTGATCAAGCAGCGGTCACTACAGACAGGGGTACAATCTCTCCTTCAAGGCCAGTCACACCCCTTGAGGCGCCTCATGCACTTCCTGGGGAAGATGGTGGCAGCAATGGAGGCAGTTCCTTTCGCGCAGTTTCACCTGCGTCCTCTTCAATGGGACATCCTACGCAAATGGGACAGGAAGCCGACGTCCCTCGACAGGAACGTCTCCCTCTCTCAGGCGACCAAAGCTTCCCTTCGGTGGTGGCTTCTTCCCACTTCATTATCGAAGGGGAAATCCTTCCTACCCCCATCCTGGGAGGTGGTCACGACGGACGCGAGTCTGTCAGGGTGGGGAGCGGTTTTTCTCCACCACAGGGCTCAGGGTACGTGGACCCAGCAAGAGTCCTCGCTTCAGATCAATGTTCTGGAAATACGGGCAGTGTATCTTGCCCTGAAAGCGTTCCAGCAGTGGCTGGAAGGCAAGCAGATCAGAATTCAGTCGGACAATTCCACAGCGGTGGCATACATCAACCACCAAGGCGGCACACGCAGTCGGCAAGCCTTCCAGGAAGTCCGGCGGATTTTGATGTGGGTGGAAGCCACGGCCTCCACCATCTCTGCAGTTCACATTCCAGGCGTGGAAAACTGGGAAGCAGATTATCTCAGTCGCCAGGGCATGGACGCAGGGGAATGGTCCCTTCACCCGGACGTGTTTCAGGAGATCTGTTGCCGCTGGGGGGTGCCGGATGTCGACCTCATGGCGTCCCGGCACAACAACAAGGTACCGACGTTCATGGCACGGTCTCAAGATCCCAGAGCTCTGGCGGCAGACGCCTTAGTTCAGGATTGGTCGCAGTTTCAGCTCCCTTATGTGTTTCCTCCGCTGGCACTGTTGCCCAGAGTGTTACGCAAGATCAGGGCCGACTGCCGCCGCGTCATCCTCGTCGCTCCAGACTGGCCGAGGCGGTCGTGGTACCCGGATCTGTGGCATCTCACGGTCGGCCAACCGTGGGCACTACCAGACCGACCAGACTTGCTATCTCAAGGGCCGTTTTTCCATCTGAATTCTGCGGCCCTCAACCTGACTGTGTGGCCATTGAGTCCTGGATCCTAGCGTCTTCAGGGTTATCTCAAGACGTCATTGCCACTATGAGACAGGCTAGGAAACCAACGTCCGCCAAGATCTACCACAGGACGTGGAAAATTTTCCTGTCGTGGTGCTCTGCTCAGGGTTCTTCTCCCTGGCCTTTTGCCTTGCCCACTTTTCTGTCCTTCTTTCAATCTGGACTGGAAAAGGGTTTGTCGCTCGGCTCCCTTAAGGGACAAGTCTCAGCGCTCTGTGTGTTTTTCCAGAAGCGCCTAGCCAGACTTCCACAGGTACGCACGTTCCTGCAGGGGGTTTGTCACATCGTTCCTCCTTACAAGCGGCCGTTAGAACCCTGGGATCTGAACAGGGTGCTGATGGTTCTTCAGAAACCACCATTCGAGCCAATGAGAGATATTTCTCTCTCACGCCTTTCGCAGAAAGTGGTTTTTCTAGTAGCAGTCACTTCACTTCGGAGAGTGTCTGAGCTAGCAGCGCTGTCATGCAAAGCCCCTTTCCTGGTGTTTCACCAGGACAAGGTGGTTCTGCGTCCGGTTCCGGAATTTCTCCCTAAGGTGGTATCCCCCTTTCATCTCAATCAGGATATCTCCTTACCTTCTTTTTGTCCTCATCCAGTTCACCAATGTGAAAAGGATTTGCACTTGTTAGATCTGGTGAGAGCACTCAGACTCTACATTTCTCGTACGGCGCCCCTGCGCCGCTCGGATGCACTCTTTGTCCTTGTCGCTGGCCAGCGTAAAGGGTCACAGGCTTCCAAATCAACCTTGGCTCGGTGGATCAAGGAGCCAATTCTCGAAGCCTACCGTTCGGCTGGGCTTCCGGTTCCCTCAGGGCTGAAGGCCCATTCTACCAGAGCCGTGGGCGCGTCCTGGGCTTTGAGGCACCAGGCTACGGCTCAGCAGGTGTGTCAGGCGGCTACCTGGTCGAGCCTGCACACTTTCACGAAACACTATCAGGTGCATACCTATGCTTCGGCGGATGCCAGCCTAGGTAGACGAGTCCTTCAGGCGGCGGTTGCCCACCTGTAGGAAGAGGCCGTTTTACGGCTCTCTTACGAGGTATTATTTTACCCACCCAGGGACTGCTTTTGGACGTCCCAATTGTCTGGGTCTCCCAATGGAGCGACAAAGAAGAAGGGAATTTTGTTTACTTACCGTAAATTCCTTTTCTTCTAGCTCCAATTGGGAGACCCAGCGCCCGCCCCTGTTTTTTTGTGTACACATGTTGTTCATGTTGAATGGTTTCAGTTCTCCGATATTCCTTCGGATTGAAGTTACTTTAAACCAGTTTATAATTCTTTTTCCTCCTTCTTGCTTTTGCACCAAAACTGAGGAGCCCGTGGGAGCACGGGGGGTGTATAGGCAGAAGGGGAGGGGCTTAACACTTTTAAGTGTAATACTTTGTGCGGCCTCCGGAGGCATAGCCTATACACCCGATTGTCTGGGTCTCCCAATTGGAGCTAGAAGAAAAGGAATTTACGGTAAGTAAACAAAATTCCATTCTTTACTTCCTCCCCAACCCAGGAGATGTGCTATGATCTGGGAAGCTGACATAGAGCCATCACTAATATTTGTGCTTTGTGTGTGTAGTTAATCCCCCCTCCACCTCCCATGGGGCCTGATATTGCTGAAGACGATGAAGCCTTGGGGAGCATGTTAATTGCCTGGTACATGAGTGGCTATCATACTGGTTACTACCTGGTAAGTGGAGCCATTAGAACTTTCCTGGCATGCTTTGCTATCCTCTGAGTTATAACTTTGTTTATCCATCAGTATAGCCATACGACGGCTTGCCTTTTGTGTTGTACTTTACCATGTAATTTACTGAAAAATAAAGTGTGGTAAAACTGGAAACCGCCCCTCTATCCCAATTCCACTCTTTGTGTTTTGGGGGTTTTTTTACAGCTTGTGTTATTTGGTAAAAATATATTTGTGTATTTTTTTTACCCTCTTAATTGGGAGACTCAGGAAACTGTGTGTTTGCTGCTACTGCCACTATGACGCTGACACTAGAGAAGAAAAAAATTCAATCCTCCTCAGTAGTATACACCCACCAACTGGAGCCAGGCTGTTCAGTCTTACCTTAGGGGTACTTCACACACAGCGAGATCGCTGCTGAGTCACGTTTTTTGTGACCTCATTAGCGATCTCGCTGTGTGTGACACTGAGCAGCGATCTGGCCCCTGCTGTGAGATCACTGCTCGTTACACACAGCCCTGGTTCGTTTTTTTTATTGTTGCTCTCCCGCTGATAAGCACACATCGCTGTGTGTGACAGCGAGAGAGCAACAATCCTGAATGTGAAGGGAGCAGGAGCCGGCGTCTGACAGCCTGCGGTAAGCTGTAACCAAGGTAAACATCGGGTAACCAAGGTGGTTACCCGATATTTACCTTCGTTACCAGCCTCCGCAGCTCTCACGCTGCCAGTGCCGGCTCCTGCTCCCTGCACACGCTAAGCTAAGCGGTGTGCGCTGGTAACTAAGGTAAACATCGGGTAACCATACCCGATGTTTACCTTAGTTACCAGTGTTCGCAGCTTCCAGACGCCGGCTCCGTGCAAGCGCAGCGTCGCTTGCACGTCGCTGCTGGCTGGGGGCTGGTCGCTGGTGAGATCTGCCTGTTTGACAGCTCACCAGCGACCATGTAGCGATGCAGCAGCGATCCTGACCAGGTCAGATCGCTGGTGGGATTGCTGCTGCGTCGCTAAAGCGTGAAGGTAGCCTTAGTGTCTGTAGGAGGCAGACACCGTTCCCCTTGGACCTGTTTCATCCTTATGTTTTAGTTTTATTTCTTTCTCTCTTGTATTTTGGGTTCAGCTTGTATTTAGGTGAACAGGGTGGGAAAGCCGAGAGAACAGTGCACCCTCTCTGGTATGCGTGGCAGTACCTTTTATCTCTAACACTTCAGTAGTTAGAAGCATCCACGCAGTCGGACTTTGCCTTCCACCTCCAGCACCGCTCACCCTGGAGCTTTCTCATTCTTCAGGTCAACTACTACGTCACCAAGCTTTTTTTTTTTTTTTTTTTTTACTTTTTTTTTTTTACATTTCAGTGGTCCAATATGCACATTTTTACACACACACTCTTGAGTCTTTATAGCCTATATTTTGTTAGGTTGGAGTTTTTCGGACATGGCAATACCAGATGTGGTATTTTTTGTTCTAATGTTTTTTCTAATATAATTTTTTTTTTCAAATGGGGGCGGAGAAGGTAATATATAAACTTTTTATTTTCTTTTGAGGGACTTGTACTTGTGATTGTCTTGTCGCTTACACTATGTAAAGTGATGTTCTATGAAGTCCACCCATATGTTTGGCTTCATAGGAAGACCTAGATGTTTGTTATGGGGGCGTTCAGAGGTGTCCCGGCTGCCATGACAATCCATCAGTTTCCTGTAACTGCATTGTGGGAGGAATGGAATTCAGTAACCACTTCCATTGCCGGTCGCGCTATTTCAATGCTGCAGGCAGAGATTGATTGTGACATTTAATAGCAGCAGGCAGAGCTTGCTCCAGTTACTGCTGTTTCTTCATAAAGCAGGAATGAGATATATAACATTTTATGCTTTGGTTATATAAAACTTTGTTTTTCTTTAAGGGTTTAAAGCAGAGTCGAATGGAAGCGTCATATGGAAAGTATTCACAACCCAAATAATAGCAACCAACAACATGTGAGCATTATGACGTTCATTTATATATTACTACCTATCCCTGTACAGTATTAATGTTTTATCTGTTTCCATCTATCCTTACAGCTGGCATCTCTCCCAGGGAGAGGATAGGACTGTCGGGGAGAAGAAGACGGACGTCTCTTTTTCTTTTTGTATTCTTTAATCTGATATAGCTGGCAGCAGATGTTGGTATGTTTATTTAAAGTGTACCTCCACTTTCAAAGGAGAAATGATGATAGCGCAGGACTGTGCAGTCTAATCATTTTTCAAAATCACTGGGAAGTTTTCACTGTTCACTCACAGCAGGGAGAACCCGAGAATATTCTGAAGGCAGCATTAAACTTCAGAGCATTCTTCCGTCTTCATCACGGGAGTGACTGTCATACGATCTTACAGAACGCGCTCCTTTATTGAAGACAGTGGCTACGAGAGAAAAGTAGGACACTTCCTAGTTTAGTGCAGCCCCACCACAGACTTCGGACGGTCCGTGTTGTAGGTTAGCAGCAAAATCCTTTAAGGCCCCTTTCACACGTCTGTGTTTCCAGTACGTGTTGTCCAATTCCACATGTACCGGTGACATGTAGACCCATTAAAATGAAAGGGTTTGCTCACATGTCCGTGTTTTGACACGCACTGTGTCTGTATGGAGCACATGCGGGTCCTTATGCTCCACACAGCGACATGTCCGTTTTTTGGCCAGCAACACTGATGTTACACAGATCACACACTGATGTGATTCATGTGACATCAGTGCGATACGTACCAGAAGACACCCATTCACTAAAATTAAATGAATTGTTATACTTGCCGGTCTCCCGCGCTGCTGTTGCTTCCGTGTCCCGCTCATTATGCCTCATGACTGTTCACTGCACTGACTGCGGACCCGGAAGCAAGTGTGACGACAGATAAGTTCATGCTGTTTGTGTGTTATCCGGATGTCACACGGAGAACACATATAGGGAAAGACGGATGGCCATACAGACCTGGACCATAGACTGTTTACAGCACGGACGTGTGAAGGGGGCCTAATAGTGATTTATAAAAAAAAATAGAAAATCCTGCCTTATAATCATTTCTTTTGAAAGTGAAGTTTTGCGTTACTCATCTTGTGTAATAGAGCGCATCACTGTCCCTTGTATACATACCTTTAAAGTTCTGAAAAAAAAATGTATTCATGCATTTAATAATCTCCACACTTGTATAATAATTAGAAACTATGTGAATTTAGGGGATTTAATGGGCAAGGCAAAAAAAAAAGTGTGAAGGACGTCTAAAGAGAGAACCTGGAAGAACTAACGATCTGTTAGCTGCTGTCACAAGAAGATACATTTAGTTATGTCCCCATCTGACACTCGTCGGAGTGCACTGTCATAGCTGGCCCTCATAGGGCATCATGTAAAGCTATCGCAGGTGTCAGGTGAGTGTAGTCCTAGCGCAAGCATGTGATCTATGTAATAAGTACGGCCTCGGTATGGATCCCGCTATGTATTAAATTCTCATTTGTAACAAATTATTGCAATTCACACTTTTCTCCCTGGCGTTGTGTGCAGTATTACAGTATGTAGGTTTTGTGAGGGGACTCTTTCACATATTTTGCCTCATTTGAATGTTTTTGGATTTATCTCTGTAAAGCTCTTAACATTTCCTTAAAATATTTACAGTTTACGAATAAAAGTTTTTGTAATAAAATAAAACAGGCAAATGCTTTTTTTTTTCCTTTCATTTCTATTAGAGTCCAGCTATATAATGTTTTTCATGAACTGATTCAGCGGATCGGGATATATTATTTTATATAGTATACTTTTTTGACTAGGGCCCTGAACTTAAAGGAGTATCCTCCAGTCTGGAAGTTAAGTAATCAACTACCCATCAAATAGGCAACAACTTCCCAATCACTGGAGGTCCGACTGCTGGGACACCACTGATCCCGAGAATTGGGACTCTGAAGAGCCTGTGTGATGAGCAGTGGTTGATCGATCATGTGCCTTGCCGCTCCATTAATTATGTGTAGAACACCAGCCAAACTGTGTTTTGGTTCTCTCAGGTACCCCATTAAAAAAATGAAGGGAGCTCCAGTGCACATGATTGACCTCTGCTCATTTTTCTCAGGATCGGTGGGGGGTCCCAGCAATCAAACTGCCAGAGACTGAGAAGCTAGCCCCCTATCCAGTGGATTACTCTGGTAATACACCTTTTAAAGCACTATGAAAAAGCAAGCACCATATTTAGTAATAACTGCTGCCGAATTGCTTTCTGAAGAGCAACTTTTAGAAAAATGCTCTTTCTGAATGCATGACACTTTAATCTTGCCTAAACAAAGTATGCAACTCACATTGAATTGTTATAGTTTGGGCATACAACTTGTTCAATATATAGAAAAAGAAAGTGCCATGCAAGGAGGAGCACCAAAAAAATACAATTTCTATTAAGCAAAATTGACACATGAAAGGTGAACAACACAATACAAACATTTAGGGTATGTGCGCACAGTGCGTTTTTCGTGGTGTTTTTGCACGTTTTTCGGGTGCGCTTTTGGGCTCAAAACTGCATGATTTTGCTTCCCCAGCAAAGTCTGAGTTTTCATTTTTGCTGTCCGCACACAACTTTTTTTTTTTTTTTAAGATGCGTTTTTTAGCTTAAAAAAATAGACATGTCAATACTTTCCTGCGTTTTCTGCGGTTTCCCCCATGCAATGCATTGGAAAAACGCAAAAGAAGCAGAGATCCAAAAATGCGGTAGAAACGCGTGCGTTTTTACCGGTGGCTTTTTTGTGCGTTTTTGCAGTGGGTGCGTTTTATGCGTTTTCTTCGGCGCTCCATTGGGAGACCCAGACGATTGGATTGGGTGTATAGCACTGCCTCCGGAGGCCACACAAAGCAATTACACTAAAAAGTGTAAGGCCCCTCCCCTTCTGGCTATACACCCCCAGTGGGATCACTGGCTCACCAGTTTTCTGCTTTGTGCGAAGGAGGTCAGACATCCACGCATAGCTCCACTGTTTAGTCAGCAGTAGCTGCTGACTATGTCGGATGGAAGAAAAGAGGGCCCATATACGGCCCCCAGCATGCTCCCTTCTTACCCCACTTGTGGTTCGTAAGGTTGAGGTACCCATTGCGGGTACGGAGGCTGGAGCCCACATGCTGCTTTCCTTCCCCATCCCCCTGAGGGGCTCTGTGGAAGTGGGATCTTACCGGCCCCCAAGCCCTGAGGCCGGGCTCCATCCACAGACCCAGTGAACCTGATGGATACGGAGCTGTGTACCATTCAGGGACAAGGCCCTGCAACTTTCAGGTACTCTGTGTCCCCGTTCAGGCGGGCACGCACACACCAGACTTGCTGGGTGTGTTAGTGCGCCGGGGACAGTAACGCTGGGGTTTGAGTCACAGCAGCTTAGCTGTGTGACTTCATGTGCTGGGAACTACCGCGCCGGCCACTCTCGGAGCGGCGGCGCGGCTGGGACTTGTAGTGCGCCGGGGACTTAGCGCCGACCGCGCTTTTACGGCGGCGGCGCTTATAAATTTAGTCCCCGGCTTTTGCGGCCTAGCTCCGCTTCGTTCCCGCCCCCTCCCTGTCAATCAGGGAAGGGGAGAGACGCTGTACGTTTACTCAGCGCCGAGGGCTGGAGCCTTATTTACATGCTCCAGCCCTCTCACTTGGCACAGTGAGACACAGGTTTCCCGCTTTTGGTCTGGCACGCCCAGGGCCCGCCCCCCCCTCCACAGGACGCCGGCAGCCATTCCTGCATGCAGTTCTGGCTGGAGGACGGACACAGGCTCTGGGAGACCCAAGACTAGGGATTTCTGGCGACCACACACCCGCGTTTAGCGGGCGGTAAGCAGCACTTTAGTGCTGGCCCCTCTTGTGCCACAGTGTGTATTGGTGTACTTTTTCCTGTACCAGATATCTATATATATATACTGCACTGTACGGTCGCTTCTTGGCTGTATACCCTATATTGCTCTGGGAAGACAACAACATGTCATCCACAAAACGCAAGGGTGCCAAGGCACGGGCTGTATACACTGCTTGTACAGCATGTGGGGCTAATCTACCAGCAGGCTCCAACGACTCTCATTGTGTGCAATGTTCAGTCCCAGTGGCACTTCGTCAGCCAGAGCCTATGGTGGTAGTAGCCCAGGCAGAGTCGCCTGTGAACCCTGCCCCGGTGACGGGGACAGAATTTGCAGTCTTTGCTGATAAAATGTCTGTGACTATGACAAAAATCCTGGAGACCTTGCAGTCCAGGCCAGTTGCTCAGACCATGGACACTACTGTCCCTATGTTCCCCGGTCCCCCGCAGTTGGAACTAATCCGTACTTCACGGGGGTCCCAGGCATCACTGGCTGAGGGCTCTGACTCCGATGACAGTCCCAGGCCGCCTAAGCGAGCTCGCTGGGAGAGACCCTCCACGTCATCACGCGGGTCAGGGTCTCAGCGAGAAGGGTCTCTATATGATGAGACAGAGGTGGGTGATCAGGAGTCTAGCCCTGACACCGCACTCAATTTGGATACGCCAGATGGTGACGCCATGGTAAATGACCTTATAGCGGCCATCAATAGGCTGTTGGATATTTCTCCCCCAGCCCCTTCAGCAGAGGAGGCAGCTGCCCAGCAGGAGAAATTCCATTTCCTGTATCCCAAGCGTAAATTGAGCACCTTTCTGGACCACTCTGACTTCAGAGCATCAATCCAGAAACACCATGCTTATCCGGACAAGCGTTTTTCCAAACGTCTTAAGGATACACGTTATCCCTTTCCCCCTGACGTGGTCAAACGCTGGACCCAGTGTCCAAAAGTGGACCCTCCAATATCCAGGCTTGCAGCTAGATCCATAGTTGCAGTGGAGGATGGGGCTTCACTTAAAGATGCCAATGACAGACAGATGGACCTTTGGTTGAAATCTGTCTATGAAGCTATTGGCGCGTCGTTTGCTCCAGCATTCGCGGCCGTGTGGGCGCTCCAAGCTATTTCAGCTGGTTTGGCACAGGTGGACTCTTTCATACGTCCAGCAGTGCCGCAAGTGGCGTCCTTAACTACGCAAATGACTGCGTTTGCGACCTACGCTATTAATGCGGTACTGGACTCTACGAGCCGTACCGCAATGGCTTCCGCCAACTCTGTAGTTTTGCGCAGAGCCTTGTGGTTAAAGGAATGGAAAGCAGATTCTGCTTCTAAAAAATGTTTAACCAGCTTGCCATTATCTGGAGACAGACTGTTTGGTGAGCAATTGGCAGAAATCATTAAACAGTCCAAAGGTAAGGACTCTTCCTTACCCCAGCCCAGATCAAGCAAACCTCAACAGAGGAAGTGGCAGTCAAAGTTTCGGTCCTTTCGAGGCTCGGGCAAGCCCCAGTTCGCCTCGTCCAAAGGGACTCAGAAAGAGCAAAGGAGCTCTGATTCCTGGCGGGCTCACTCACGCCCCAAGAAAGCAGCCGGAGGTACCGCTTCCAAGGCGGCTGCCTCATGACTTTCGGCCGCCTCCCTCCGCATCCTCGGTCGGTGGCAGGCTCTCCCGCTTTTGCGACATTTGGCTGCCACAGGTCAAAGACCGGTGGGTAACAGACATTTTGTCTCACGGGTACAGGATAGAGTTCAGTTCTCGTCCTCCGCCTCGGTTCTTCAGAACTTCCCCACATCCCGACCGAGCAGATGCCCTTCTGCAGGCGGTGAATTCTCTAAGAGCAGAAGGAGTGGTGGTCCCTGTTCCTCTTCAGGAACAAGGACAAGGTTTTTACTCCAATCTCTTTGTGGTGCCAAAAAAGGACGGCTCATTCCGTCCTGTTCTGGACCTAAAACTGCTCAACAAGCATGTGAACGCCAGGCGGTTCCGGATGGAATCCCTCCGCTCAGTCATTGCCTCAATGTCTCAAGGAGATTTCCTAGCATCAATAGACATCAAAGATGCTTATCTCCACGTGCCGATTGCTACAGAGCACCAACGTTTTCTACGCTTCGTGATAGGAGACGACCATCTTCAGTTCGTAGCTCTGCCATTTGGTCTGGCGACAGCCCCACGGGTGTTCACCAAGGTCATGGCGGCAGTGGTAGCAGTCTTGCACTCTCAGGGACACTCTGTGATCCCTTACTTGGACGATCTACTTGTCAAGGCACCCTCTCAGGAGGCATGCCAACTCAGCCTGAATGTTGCACTGGAGACTCTCCAGACGTTCGGGTGGATCATCAACTTCTCAAAGTCAAATCTGTCACCGTCCCAATCGCTAACGTATCTTGGCATGGAGTTTCATACTCTCTCAGCGATAGTGAAGCTTCCGCTGGACAAGCAGAGGTCACTACAGACTGGGGTGCAGGCTCTCCTTCAAAGTCAGTCGCACTCCTTAAGACGCCTCATGCACTTCCTCGGTAAGATGGTGGCGGCAATAGAGGCGGTTCCGTTTGCGCAGTTTCATCTGCGCCCACTTCAATGGGACATTCTCCGCCAATGGGACGGGAAGTCAACATCCCTGGACAGGAAAGTCTCCCTTTCCCAGACGGCCAAAGACTCTCTGCAGTGGTGGATTCTTCCCACCTCATTATCACAGGGAAGATCCTTCCTACCACCGTCCTGGGCGGTGGTCACGACGGACGCGAGTCTCTCAGGGTGGGGAGCAGTTTTTCTCCACCACAGGGCTCAGGGTACGTGGACTCAGCAGGAGTCCACCCTTCCGATCAATGTTCCGGAGATCAGAGCAGTGTATCTTGCCCTACTAGCCTTCCAGCAGTGGCTGGAAGGAAAGCAGATCCGAATTCAGTCGGACAACTCCACAGCGGTGGCATACATCAACCACCAAGGGGGGACTCGCAGTCGGCAAGCCTTCCAGGAAGTCCGACGGATCCTGATGTGGGTGGAAGCCACGGCCTCCACCATATCCGCAGTTCACATCCCCGGCGTAGAAAACTGGGAAGCAGACTTCCTCAGTCGCCAGGGCATGGACGCAGGGGAATGGTCCCTTCACCCGGAAGTGTTTCAGGAAATCTGTCGCCGCTAGGGAAGGCCGGACGTCGATCTAATGGCGTCCCGGCACAACAACAAGGTCCCGACCTTCATGGCACGGTCTCGCGATCACAGAGCTCTGGCGGCAGACGCCTTAGTGCAAGATTGGTCGCAGTTCCGGCTCCCTTATGTGTTTCCACCTCTGGCACTCTTGCCCAGGGTGCTACGCAAGATCAGATCCGACTGCAGCCGCGTCATACTCGTCGCCCCAGACTGGCCAAGGAGGGCGTGGTATCCGGATCTGTGGCGTCTCACGGTCGGCCAACCGTGGGCACTACCAGACCGACCAGACTTACTGTCCCAAGGGCCGTTTTTCCATCGGAATTCCGCGGCCCTGAACCTGACTGTGTGGCCATTGAGTCCTGGATCCTAGCGTCTTCAGGATTATCCCAAGGGGTCGTTGCCACCATGAGACAGGCTAGGAAGCCCACGTCCGCTAAGATCTACCACAGAACGTGGAGGATATTCTTATCCTGGTGCTCTGCTCAGGGAGTGTCTCCCTGGCCATTTGCATTGCCTACCTTTCTTTCTTTCCTACAATCTGGGTTAGAAAAGGGTTTGTCGCTCGGCTCCCTTAAGGGGCAAGTCTCGGCGCTATCCGTCTTTTTTCAGAAGCGTCTAGCACGACTCTCTAAGGTGCGCACGTTCCTGCAGGGGGTTTGTCATATCGTACCCCCGTACAAGCGACCATTAGATCCATGGGACCTGAACAGGGTGCTAGTTGCCCTCCAGAAGCCGCCCTTCGAGCCTCTGAGGGAGGTTTCACTTTCTAGACTGTCACAGAAAGTGGCTTTTCTGGTAGCGATCACATCTCTTCGGAGAGTGTCTGAGCTAGCAGCGCTGTCATCCAAGGCTCCCTTCCTGGTCTTCCACCAGGACAAGGTAGTGCTGCGCCCCATTCAGGAGTTTCTCCCGAAGGTGGTATCCTCTTTTCATCTTAATCAGGATATCTCTTTGCCTTCTTTTTGTCCTCATGCAGTTCATCGGTATGAGAAGGATTTACATTTGTTAGATCTGGTGCGAGCACTCAGAATCTACATTTCCCGCACGGCGCTTCTGCGCCGTTCGGATGCACTCTTTGTCCTTGTCGCTGGTAAGCGCAAGGGGTCGCAGGCTTCTAAGGCCACCCTGGCTCGATGGATCAAAGAACCAATTCTTGAGGCCTACCGTTCTGCTGGGCTTCCGGTTCCATCAGGGCTGAAGGCCCATTCTACCAGAGCCGTGGGTGCGTCCTGGGCATTGCGTCACCAGGCTACGGCTCAACAGGTGTGCCAGGCAGCTACCTGGTCGAGTCTGCACACTTTCACCAAACATTATCAGGTGCATACCTATGCTTCGGCGGACGCCAGCCTAGGTAGAAGAGTCCTGCAGGCGGCAGTTGCCTACCCGTAGGGGAGGGCTGTCTTTGCAGCTCTAACATGAGGTATTTCTTTACCCACCCAGAGACAGCTTTTGGACGTCCCAATCGTCTGGGTCTCCCAATGGAGCGCCGAAGAAGAAGGGAATTTTGTTACTTACCGTAAATTCCTTTTCTTCTAGCTCCTATTGGGAGACCCAGCACCCGCCCTGTTGTCCTTCGGGATTTTTGGTTGTTTTTCGGGTACACATGTTGTTCATGTTGAATGGTTTTCAGTTCTCCGAGGTTATTTCGGAGGGAATTTGTTTAAACCAGTTATTGGCTTTCCTCCTTCTTGCTTTTGCACTAAAACTGGTGAGCCAGTGATCCCACTGGGGGTGTATAGCCAGAAGGGGAGGGGCCTTACACTTTTTAGTGTAATTGCTTTGTGTGGCCTCCGGAGGCAGTGCTATACACCCAATCCAATCGTCTGGGTCTCCCAATAGGAGCTAGAAGAAAAGGAATTTACGGTAAGTAACAAAATTCCCTTCTTTTGTGAATTTTTAGCGGCCAAAAAACGCACAAACGCAGCGTCAAAAAAGTTTGCGCACATAGCCTTAAAAAGCAAAGAGCTATAGTAAACACATATGGTCCAACAACCCTTGTACAGAGAAAAAAGTGCAATATAATCCCCCACTCTAAAGGCCCCATCACACTAAGCAACATCGCTAGCAACATCGCTGCTAACGAACAACTTTTGTGACGTTGCTAGCGATGTTGCTGTGTGTGACATTCAGCAACAACCTGGCCCCTGCTGTGAGGTCGTTGGTTGTTGCTGAATGTCCTGGGCCATTTTTTAGTTGTTGCTGTCCTGCTGTGAAGCACACATCGCTGTGTGTGACAGCGAGACAGCAACAACTAAATGTGCAGGCAGCAGGAGCCGGCTTCTGCGGAGGCTGGTAACCAATGTAAATATCGGGTAACCAAGAAGCCCTGTCCTTGGTTACCCGATATTTACCTTTGTTACAAGCCTCCGCCGCTCTCACTGTCAGTGCCGGCTCCTGCTCTGTGCACATGTAGCTGCAGGACACATCGGGTTAATTAACCCGATGTGTGCTGTAGCTAGGAGAGCAGGGAGCCAGCGCTCAGTGTGCGCTGCTCCCTGCTCTCTGCACGTGTAGCTGCGTGCGCTGGTAACCAAGGTAAATATCGAGTTGGTTACCCGATATTTACCTTAGTTACCAAGCGCAGCATCTTCCACGCGGCGCTGGGGACTGGTCACTGGTTGCTGGTGAGCTCACCAGCAACTCGTGTAGCGACGCTCCAGCGATCCCTGCCAGGTCAGGTTGCTGGTGGGATCGCTGGAGCGTCGCAGTGTGACATCTCACCAGCAACCTCCTAGCAACTTACCAGCGATCCCTATCGTTGTTGGGATCGCTGGTAAGTTGTTTAGTGTGACTGGACCTTAATGCAGCAATAAACAATTCGATGAAAGCAGACCGGTTATCCAAAACAACCAATATAAAGACATGGTAAATAGGAGGTCACAAGTTGAAAAGAAATTTTTATCTTAAGAAAATTGGCTTAAGATAACACCCATAGCAAGATGGTGCCACAATTATCATCTGTTATTCAAGTAAAGATAAGCAAGTCAGATAAATCTCAATCAGAATCACCCTCAATCAGGGTTTTAAAAGATAAAAACCTGCACAAGCAATGAGACCTCCTGAGAGTTGGAAGTGAGAATCACAACCGATATAGAAGCCTGCATGGATAAAGTAAGGAAACCTGCAAGTGGGGGAGGGGAAGGAATCAGCCCCACGTGTATCGTCACCTCGTGGATGACTTCATGAAGGCCAAAAGTAGAAGTCCACCTTCTCCCAGTGAAGTATAAATAGCGACTGGGCTTACAAGTGATGACACACTGATGGGACACAGCTCACACTAAACTCGTTTCCAGGCTGGACTAGGCTTGAACTAAATTTGAGATTTTCTGAAGTGTTCTGCCAAAATGTTGCCCCACACACATGCGAGTGTTGGCGTATACAGGTGTGTACTAACTTATGCGTTCATTTTTTTTTTCATACGTTTGTGTTGAGAACTAATAGTAAAAAGTTATATGTATGCCATCCTCATGCTTTTTTGCGTTGTGTAACTGATGTAGGATGAGAGGGCTTTGCTTACAATCTTCATTCTAGGTCATCCCAAAGGTGTTTTTAGTTGGGGTTAAGATCATGGCTCTCACAATAGAGTCCAGTAATGTTCTCATGGCATTCTCCAAACTCAGTCCCTTACATCAAAGCATGATGCGTCACACCACAGAACATGTTTCCAGTGTTGGCTGTTTACACTACTACATCTGACGTTTGTAGTGCTTGGTGATGCAGCAAACAGATCAGTGGCACTCAAATGGTAAAAAGCCTTCTTTATTGAAGGAAATTAATAAAAACAGGTCACGGTGCTAGCGACATCAATAGGGGAGATGGAGTAACAAATGTAATTGACAGTACGATGTCCGTTTCTCACCACTCTGCGCGTCAACAGGTCCAACCGATCTGTTTGCTGCATGGACATTTCTTATTCCTGCACCTGGGAGTTCACTCACACATCAGAGGCTTGACCAAATTGAACAGTAAGCGGTAAGTGACTTACATTACATGGGTAGTGCCATGATTCTGTGTTTTGTTTTGTTTTTTTTCCCTTCAGCAACTTGTACACACTGCTTGATGGTGGAAGTCTTAAAGTAGGACAATTATTCTTAGAGTTTCCACACGGCTGTCACACTGCTTCCAGATCCGCTCATTAAATCTTATGACTATTCACTGCTTCCCCTGCTCACTCTCTGTGACAGCATCCGCGATTGGTTGTAGTCTCTGTGCCCCCTCCTTTTGTGCCGGCGTCTGTGATTGGTTGCTGTCGCACCAGCTGTCTGGGTCCCTGAAGTGGAGTGTAAAAAAAAATTGGAAAAAATTACTTGCGCTTACCCGTATTTTGATAACGATACCCAGTGCAGATAAAGTGGAAAGCTGGAGGCTGCAGCCCCCTGCTGTGTGGTTTGTCTTGGCTGTATATAAAGGCATTTTTAAAATCATTTAAATAATGGGGGAAAAAAAACACCATGGGGTCCCCCCAATTTTGATATCCAGCGCAATAAAGCAGACATATGAGATCAAGATAGAGCTTTTTGATAAAGCACATAATTCTACTGTTTACTGAAAACAGAATGAGGCCTGCACATAAAAGAACACCGTACCTACAGTCAAATATGTTGGAGTTTTAAAGATGTTTTTGAGCTTTTTTGCATTCAGTGCCTTGACTATGTGCAAGGCATCATGAAATATGAAGATTATCAAAGGATTTTGGGTTACAATGTTGTGCTCAATGTCAGAAAGCTGGGTTTGTGTCATGGGTCTTCCAGTAGGACAATGACCACAAACATACTTTACGCAGCACCCAAAAATGGATGGAAACTAAGTGCTGGAGAGATCTGAAGTGGCAGCAATGAGTCCTGTTCTAAATCCCATTGAATACCTGTGAAGAGATCTTAAAATTGATGTTGAGCGACAGCGCTTCCAAATACGAGAGGCCTGGGTCAGTTTACAAAAAGAAGAGCCTAAAAAATTCCACGTAAGTATAAGAAATATGTTGATGCTTATAGGAAGCAATTGATTTCAGTTATTTATTCCAAGGGATGTGCAACCAAATAGTAACTTGAGTACCAACAATTTTGTCCTGTCCAATTTTGGGGTTTTTTATTTCTGTGAAATTATGTCCACTTTGCCTTTTTTTTTTTTGTTTTGTTTTGTTTTGTTCCAATACACTGAAAAGAATTAAATGTGTGTATAACAAAACGTGTAATTGCAATAATTTCCTTGAAGAAATACTTCATTTTCTAGAACAATTTAAAGGGTGCCAAAGCTTGTGGCCATGACTGTGTATATATATTATATATATGACATGTACAGGATAAATCAGTGAGTATATTACCGGACTTACACTGTAGTAGATACACATTTAGTCTATGTGCACATACTGCATTTTTTTTTGTTTTTGATGCGTTTTTTTGATGCCAGCAAAGTCAATGAGAATTCAGAAGTGCTGTGCGCACTGTTTTATCTTTTCCTTGCAGATTTGGGTGCAAAGAAAATTCTACAGCATGTCAATTGTTTGTGTGTTTTTGCCTGCGTTTTTCAGTCCTTCCACCCATTGACTTCATTATGAATACTGCATGTCAAAATAAACGCTGCAAAAATTTACTTAGTTTTTGGTTAGTTTTTCTGCCTGAGGATGCAAATTGGTGCAGAAAATTTCTCCACCAAATACTCATTGTACACACACAGTGTCATGGTCATCAAGGAGTGGCGACCGTCCTGTGGTTGACACACTGGACCGTGCACCGAACTCCCCCGAAGGAACAACCAGCTGCGAATCCCTATACAGGGGCTGTGTGGTTCTCCAAATGGAAGGCCTAAATGCTCGGCAGCCAGGGACCAGAGGAGACTGTCTCTACGGCCAGATAAAGTCTTCATGTCCAGTGCAGGAGTGCACAGATATGACGGCACTGTGGTGATGGTTCAGGCATGGCGGCACTCTGGAGAAGGCTCAGACTTGACGGCACTGAGGTATTGGCTCAGATGTGGCTACACTCTATTGATGGGACTGACATTACTGCACACAGGCAATGGTGGAGAAGCAGGCTCTAGGACGAGACCGAGGTTAGCAACAGAAGTCTGGTACTAGAACTAAACGCAAACATGCAGGGACTTGAGACCTAGCAATGCACTATAGGCGGCAATGTTGCTCAGGCACCTCCTGTCAGGGGAGACAGGCTTAAATACCTTCGGGTAACAGGTGACCTCTAGAATTGCTTCCGGATAATTGTACACCGGCCCTTTAAGAAAGGGCATGGCCAAGCGCGCAGCCTAAGGGGATACACTGAAGGCCTGGGTGCGGTCAGGAAGCTGGGAGAGGCTGCGGCAGACCCCGGGTCAGGAACAGAGAGTGTGGAAGCGCTGGGCAGGAGAGCGTCGACCCTGCTGAGGCTTGGAAGCGGGAGTGTGCCAGGATGCTGTCCTGGGACTGGGTACAGAGCCAGGAGACAGGTGAGGAGGAGAGCGCCCCCTCTGGCGACCAGGAGCGAGAGCGTGCAAGAGACCTGGGCAGGAACCAGGCACTACACATAGCCTAAAGCCTGCTTTACACCTTACAATTAAGCATACGATATCGTATGCGATCGTACCCAAACCCATCGTATGTGCGGCACGTTCAACTTGTTGACCATGTCGCACAAACGATTATGTGCCGGCACACGTACTTACCCTTCCATACGACCTCGATGTGGGCGGCGAACATCCACTTCCTGGAGTGGGAGGGACGTTCGGCGTCACAGCGATGTCACGCGGCAGCCGGCCAATAGAAGCGGAGGGGCGGAGATGAGCGGGACGTAAACATCCCGCCCACCTCCCTCCTTCCGCTTTTCCGGCGGGAGCCGTGGGACACAGGTAAGATCTGTTCATTGTTCCCGGGGTGTCACACACTGTGATGTGTGCTGCCTCGGGAACATTAAACAACCCGACGTACAATTTATAGCTTTTGAACGACGTGCATGCGATGAACGTTTTTTCGTTCAATCGCAATCGCACGTAGGTTTTACACGCTACAATATAACTTACGATGCCGGATGTGCGTCACTTACATCGTGACCCCGCCGACACATCGTAAGATATATTGTAGCGTGTAAAGCCCGCTTTACGCAGGTTTAGGCAAGAAAGTTTCATTGGGAGTGCTTGTTTAAGGCGACACAATTGAAGAACAGCAGTGTGTAGTGCTTACATTTACTTTATTTCCGAATACTTCTCTTGTATTGTACAGTAATAAAACATGGCTTTATAGTTTTAGTTTTCTATATTTGGTGCAAAGGGCAATGGTATTTGCCAAATAATTTCTAAACTTGTGGATTGACTGTGTTTCTCCTTCATGTTGTTGAATAGGCTGAGGTCATCTTTATCTAGCTGCCATCCCTGCATCAATAATGTGATGAGACCTGGCATCCGAGACACAAATCGGACAAAGGAAGTGACGGTGGTGGCTTTACTCTTTATTGGGAGAGCTTCTATTCTCATGATGTTCAGTAAGGCTAGCTCCGGCATGTCTGCGGCTGTTTCAAAAAAAGTTGTCCATCCAGATTCAGAGATCTGATAGTTGGATTGTAACTCAAGATGGCGCAGCCTTTTCAGAAAGCCATCATTTGCCACTTTCCCTGTGAAAATGAAGAAAATTTATGTAAATATAACATTCATACCGTCATTAAGGTATATTGATAATTTGTATTTAATAACTAATGGCAAAGATAATCCGAAAACAAAATGAAAATGTTCAGTTGAAAAGAACAACATGGATCCACCACCGTACGTGTTGGGATATCTTCAGACCTTTTAGTAGTTGGCTTCAGGTTTGGTAGTATCCATGAATAAGATGTAGTGACTAGTTCATTGTCAAAACGCGTTGGGTTGAGATCTACTCTCTAGTCTTCTGTGCAAGCCTGTACTGCGAATTTTTAAGTTTTTGAAATAAATGGAATTTTTATACTACATCCCTGTCTGCAGTCTGCTGGATTCAACATCTTTATGATTAATGGGAAATGGGTTCAGCTGCAAACTCTGGAAAAGTTTTCTTGGAGACATCAGCAATGTTTTTTTAATCTTGGATTTTAAAGGGAATCTGTCAGCAGGTTTTTGCTATGTAAGCTAAAGCAAGCATGTTGCAAGGGTTAACACAGAAAAGTCAGGGATGCCTGTGTTGTTAGACTGATCTGTTATTTTTCAAAAGTTGCTCTTTTGAGTAACAGGTGTGGGTGGGGAAGCTCATTCAGCACTGCTAGATGACTAAATCTAAAAACTAATTGTATCAAAACAGCTACACCAAGTAGTCTACGTGATACATTGTTGGATTCAGAATCCCTTGCTGACATCATGCTGCTCCAGATGAGATAGTAAAAACCTGCTGACAGATTATACTGCAAATTGTCAGTCACAAGATTTTGAGAGACTTCTGAGAGACCTGTCAATCACCTCTACCAGCGCTGGGAACTAGTCTTTTCTCTTGCCATGGTCCCCGGATGGATCTTCAAACTTTATTTTCTCTGAAACACTGGAACATTTCAGATACAATTATACGTTGCTACAATTGTGCAAGCAGGCTACGTGATTCATGCTGCCCGTGGTTAGGGGAAGATGAGTCAGCTGTCAGGGTCCCTTTAATTCCTTTCTCCTGCATTTGGATCAGAAAACAGAGCGCATTATCCAGAAGGGAGCAGGACATCTAGTATTACCAGTATAATGTGCAGGAGTCAGGCAGAGCATAAAATCAGTGAGCTGCATCCGGAGCTGCTAATGGCAGGGCACGAAGTGATATTAGGCGACACAGTGTTGTTTCAGCAACTTTTGTAGAATCAAGACCTCGTTCACACACGATCTATTTCTCTGTTTTGGTTTTTCTTTTGGGTGGGTGGATAGTACACACATCCATTATAATTTATCGACATGTTTCCATGGTCCACAAAGAAAAACCAAGACACGTCTGTTTGAATGAGTTTGATCTGCAAATTGATTACATTCGAGGGAATGATTTAAATACAAAACTAACACACAGATGCCATCCATGCTACATTCTAGATCTGTCTGTTTTTTACTGCCTAATGGGTAAAGTAACCTTGGAAACCTTATTTATTTGAATAAAATCAATCAGTTTTTCCCATAAACACAAAAAAAGAAACTGACTTGTGATTGAGGTCTAATATCCAGACAATCTGTTATTGCCTGTAGTGTTAGGCTCTTAGGCTATGTGCGCACTTTGCGTTGAGTTAGTTGCAGTTCTAAACGCATCCTCTGGCAGAAATGGTCTGTGTCAAATTTGGTTTTGACCACAAAAACGCTATAAATACGCTTGCGTTTTTACCGCGTTTTAGATGCTTTTTCATTGCTTAAAGTCAGATGCATTTTGATTACAAATACACTATTAAATAAAGCTTAAACATTCAAACACTGGGAAAAGAAAAGGAAAAAAATAACAAATATCATGATTAAAATCATACACAAAATGGCTTATTCTATTAAAATGATAACTGTGTTCTAATATTTATGTATAAAATAACATTAAATTATTGATTTTCATTAATTTAATTGTCGGACTATGTGTGTGTAAAGGGACATATCCTGACCTTAATATGTCAAAAATGCATGCGTTTATTTTGTCAAAAAAGCATGTAAAACGCTAGGATTGTGATGTAGAATGCGTTTTGAAACTTCTCATTGACTTCAATGTTAGCAAAACGCTGCCAAAATGGCAAAAACAATTGACATGCTGCTTCTTTAAACGCAGAGATTTTGACAAATTTTCTGCAACTGAAATGCTGCGTTTTTAACCGCATAGTGCGCACAAGAAAGCCCAATTTCCCATAGACTTTGCTTGAAAATCGAAACGCATGTATTTTGGCATTAAAACGCTGCGGTTCAAAACGCTGCGGAAACGCATGAAAAAATGCAAAGTGCGCACATGGCCTTATAGGGTACAGAGCGCATGGGAATCTTACACAGAAAGGAACAGCATTAAAAAAATATATGCCTGTTAAATGCTCCTTTTAGACTAAACTTAGACATTAAATTAAAGTTAAAATAAAAATAAGCTGATGATCTTTTAATAGCTTTACTCTTGCTGAAGCCTCTTTCACACATCAGTATTTTGCATCAGTGTTTCATCAGTATTTGCATGCCAAAACCAGGATTGGAACTCAGGCCCCTTTCAGACGTCCATGTTTCAGGTACATGTGACATCCATTTTTAACACGGATGCCACACAAACCCATTTTGTTCTATGGTGTTACTCCCATGTCTGTGTTTTCACACAGATCGTGTGGCTCCGCACGTACACACTGCATGTCAGTTTTTTCCTCCGGCAGCAAGGGTGTCACACGGATCGCACACGGATGTGATGCATGTGACATGTACCGGAGAAAACACGTGTCTTTAAAATTAAATAATTTTCTATACTCTCCTGTCTCTAGCGCTGCTGTCGCTTGCTTCCAACCTGGAAGCAGTAGCATCGCCGCAGACATCTGCATTGGGGACAGCAACACTGGGGACAGGTGAGTATCCAGCAAGCAGTGTGTGTGCAGTGACGTCATGAGGTCATCAGAGTATCAAATGAACTCAGATGACCTCTTGACAACATCCCTGCAACAGTGACTTCATGGGTTCATCAGCGTTCATTGGGAATCCGATGAACCCGTGCCATTACTGCCACGACACCTGCAGTAGCGCGGATGTCAACCGGAGGTCATCCGAGTTCATTTGCTAGTTTGATGAACCTATGACATCACTGCCGCATCCGCACACGCTCTGCTGAGGGCGCCCCTTATGAGGTCCAGGTCACCGCAGGGAATCACACACAACAGTGTGTTTGTGTGCCTGCAGGGGCTGCTCTCACAATCAATTGGGAATGTTGGGTTCTCTATTGAATTTGCCAGCAGTATAGGATTGACGTGGGCACCCCTTAATTGGATTACAGTGGACCAGGATTAAGGCTTTGACAGGGAAATAAATTGGTGTCTCTTGTCTTTATTTATTGAATAATTTTCTCTTTTTATGTCTCTTCAGGTTCGCATGTGGAGAACATCATGGGGACCTCACCATGGATTACGGCGGACCTTTTGTATTTTTTTTTTTTGTTTTTATTATTTTTTTAAAACAAAAATAAATTGGTGAATGAGGGCTAGAGTTGGGTTTCTTATGTTCAAATAAGCTTTTTTTATTCCCTTTCAACTACTGAATTAGTAACTGGGGTGTCTGGTAGACGCCACCCATTAGTAATACCAGGGCTTGATTATGGAGCTGGCATCAACCCCACAAATATTACCCCGTTTGCCACTGAACCAGGGCAAAGGAAAGAGACGGGTCCATCACCAGAATTGGCGCAATTAATGGATGCGCCACTTCTGGGGCAGCTGCATTCTGCTATAGTTATGCTGGAAGCGGCCAAATAATCATGGCCCTTCCCACTCTAATAATATCAGCCCCCAGTTTTCTGCTGTACTTTGGCTGGTTTTAGTAAAATGGAAGGGACCCCATGTTTTTGGTTTTGTTTTGTTTTTTAAATTAAAAAAAGTATGGGATCCCCTCTACTTTAATAACTATCCAAAGTACAGCAGACAGCTGAGGGTTGCAGCCCACAGCTGCTGCTGTTTCTGTGCTGGATATGAAAATTGGGGGGGACCCCACGTCATTTTTTTTTCCTTTAATTAAAAAAATATAAATGCTGTAAAACAGCTGGCTAAGCTAGCTATCTCTATATATATTGAGTTATTCTATCTGTTATTTCTTTCTGTGTATTGTATATATTTTATATGTTCTTTCTTATTTTCTTTCTTTATATTTCTCAATCTTATCTGTTCTATCTATCTTTCTATACCTATAATTTTTCATTCTTTGCCCATCTTTTACACATTATAAAAACCATTCATTTCAATATCATGCATTTTTTACCAATACCAATCACACGGACGTCACACGTACGCAATCACGGACGTCACACTGATGTTACACGTATGACACACGGATGACCATACCGGTACGTGGGGCTTGTACGTGTTTAAACACTGACGTCTGTAAGGGGCCTTACAGAGAAGAACTATACTGGAAGGACTGACATCTGTTCTGTGCTTTGGAGATACACTTAATTTTGGCATATAAATACTGATGAAACATTGATGACACACTGAAGCAAAATACTGGTATGTGAAAGAGGCCTTAACATTTCTACCAAAATCAGCAAACCCACCCAAAACTCCTAAGAACATCTAATGTTTGGGTGGGATTTGGCAAGTCCATGATTTATGTGATCTTGTGAAAACCTGTGCTCTGATAGTTTAATGTGCGGATCTGCAACCATGTGCCTTTGAAGACTTGTCCAGCTAAGAAACTGTAGGTGAATGCACTTAAATTCATAGGTTATGCAATTTACTAGACTTGTGAAAAGCCCCCTGATCTTTCGCTGCAAGCTTTATTCCTGCATCCTGATCAACCCTCTTCCAGTTGAGCGCAGTGGGGAATGAAGGGGCCTGGGTGATTGCTCATTTCAATTTCTACGCCAGTCTCCTCCTATGTCAATACATTTCCTGTGACAACTGAAGGTGGCTGGCATAGCATAGATGTTTGACTGCTATACTTGTCTGATACAGTGCCTTGTGAAAGTATTCTGAATTGGATTAAGGTCTGGGCTTTGGCTAGGCCACTCCAATATATTTACATGTTTCCCCTTAAACCTTTTGAGTGTTGCTTTAGCATTATACTTTGGGTCATTGATTCACCTTCCAACAAGACAATGTCCCAGTCTCAAATCATTGAGAGACTAAAACAGGTTTTACTCAGGAATATCACAATACTTTGTACCATCCATCTTCCCCTTGTCTCACACCATTTTACCTGTCTCTGCTGCCAAAAAATATCTCCATAGCATTATGCTGCCACCACCATGATTCACTGAAGTTATGGTGTTCTTTGGGTGATGAGCGGTGTTGGTTTGGAGCCAGACATAATGTTTACCTTGGTGGCCAAAAAGTTTAATTTTGGTCTCATCTGACCACAGCACCTTCCTCTGTAGATTTCAGGAGCCTCCCACATGGCTTTTGGCAAAATGAAAATTAGCCTTCCAACGTCTGGCGGTAAGTAAAGGCTGTTTTTTGGCCACTCTTCCATAAAGGTCAACTCTATGAAGTATATGGCTTATTGTGGTTGTATGGAGAGATACTCAAGGCTCTGCTTGTGAACTCTGCAGCTCCTTCAGAGTTACCTTTGGTCTCTGTGCTGCTTCTCTGATTAATGCCCTCCTGGGGGATCATCAGAGATTGGGATATTTTTGTATAACCCATCTCTGACTTGTACTTTTCAACAACTTTGTCTCTGACTTGTTTGGAGAGTCCGTGGTCTTCAGGGTGTTGTTAGGTTAGTGGGGCCTCTTGCTTAATGTTGTTGCAGCCTCCGTGGCCTTTCAGAAAAGGTGTGTATACACTGACAGACCTTGGGACACTTATATTGGAAACAGGTGGACTTCCTATCACTAAGTATGGTACTTATAAAGGTAATTGTTTGCACCAGGAGTTTTTAAGGACTTCATAGCAAAAGGGGTGAATACATATGCACATGGCAATTTTTATTTATTTTTTTCCCATAAATCAAATTTTTGCCTCTATTTTTCTCACTTCACTTTCCCAACTTAGACTATTTAGTGCTGATGCATCACACACAAATCGGATTATAAAAATATGTAAACACAGGTTGTCATGTAACAAAATAGGTAAAAAGTCAAGGGGGTGAACACTTTCGCAAAGCACTGTATATTTGGAGAAATATAGGATTTGTTTTTCACTTTAAACCTTATAGTAAATGATGAAACCCTGTTCTGAAGAACCTTGACCACAGGCTTCCTGAAATACAAATTTTGTTACTGGATATTTCACGTATATATGGATCGTAAATCAAAAAATAATGTTCAAGCAAGGGTTGGTACAAAGTCACAAAGTTTTCACAATTGGAAACTAATTAATCTTTCTGAGTGACTCACCTAGCAAAGTAATACTCGCATCGTCTAATATCTCCTTCATGACTAAGAAGTGGAGGTTAGGAAGAGCCCGAAACTGTTCGATAATCAGTTTAGCGGCACAAGCCATTCCTGGCCCTAGAGGCAACCACAATTTCTCCAGATGAATGAGGGATCCCAGTGATAGAGCTACAGACAAGAGATGGATATTGACTTTTATTATGTAATGGAAGAAAACAAAGTCTGAAACTGATCATCACAAAAACAATAAGCCAAAATCATACAACGCTGACGGTTTTCAGCTTTAATGTTTTAAAGGGGTTGCCTTGTAAAAATATTAGACTACATTTAATAAGTATTTTATGCAAAAATTAGATGTAAACGTCACCAAATACTGTAGGTCGCAAAGCACAACGCATACATAATGGGACTTTTAACATCATTCATTGCAATTGAATAGTGGAAAGAAAAACTGAACACAGTCTTCAAGAAGTGGGCATAGACTTTAAGGCTATGTGCGCAGACTGAGTATTTGCTGCAAAAATGTTTTCCTCATTTTTGGTAGGTATTTTACCGTGCGTTTTTCATAATGAAGGTCATGGGTGTAAGGGCTGAAAACGCAAGCAAAAATGCAAAAAGAATTGACATTCTGCAGATTTTTTCTGCACAAAATCTGCAAAGAAAAAATGAGCAGCATGTGCACAACACTTCAGAATTCTTCTTGACTTTGCTGGCATAAGTGTTGCAGGCGGAAGACAGATCACAACCGGGGGGCCGCTCGAGGCACTCGGACCCGGGCGGTGGCTGTGGTTCGAGTGGCAGCCGGATCCGGGGCTCGCGCACCCGTTCATCGCCCACGAGTGAAAAGGGGTTATTTACAAGGGAAATTGTCTGTGACGCCACCCATGGGTTGCGGTGAGGGATGGTGACACCGCCGCTGCCTTGTATGTGGGTGCACGGGGCTAATGGAGCGGGGCAGCAAGGTGGGATCCCCTCCACGGGTAGTCCCGGGGCCCAGTTGGGAGTTGTGGAGGTGGCAGGGATAGCACAGCGGAATGCCGTCCGGAGGATTGGACCGGAGGCGACTGGTGTACTCACTCTGAGGATGACGCAGTAACTTCGCACAAGTCCATGAGGTAAACCAGAAATTGCCGGTGTCCGTGGGCCTTTGGTGGGTGGTGCTCGGATCCCACACACGGTACAATGGAGCAGGGCCCTCTCTCCTGCACTACAGTTGAAAGTCACTTTAACTCCTCTGCTTGGAACGGGGGAAGTCCACTTCCCTGCATTAGTCCGGATTCCCGTTCACAATACCGGTGGGCCACTACCCTGTCCCGGGCCACTACCCTGTCCCGGTCCACTTCGGGTTCCTTCTTACAGCTCAACTTGTTCCAGCAATCCCGAAGCTCACTTCCACTTTCACTTCAGTTCCCTGAGCTTGCTCCTCACTTCAGCTCCCAGAACTTGGCTTGCACTTCACGCTTCCACAGCAGCCCAGGAGCTCCAATCCCCGTCTGCTCTGCTCTGCCTCCCTCCTAAAAACTGCCTGTTTCCGCCTCAGACACTTCATAACCCCTGAGTGGGCGTCCCTACTGTTCTGGGGGGGGAGGGGTGGCTGTTTTATTGTACCAGTGTGGGATGTGATGTTAAATCCCAAGGAGGAGGCGATTCCTGTACCCTGGGAGGGGGTACAGTCCTCTGTGACTACCTGGTTTTGCCAGGGCGTCACATAAGGATACCTCAGCTCAGCCAGAGCAGCCAGCTAGGATCCCTGTCCCCCGGACGCAGTCCTTTTCTAGCGTTCCCCATGTGTCTCCTGACCTGTTCTCCCTAAGCATTCCTCCTGGGAACACCCCACAACGTGGGGCCAGCTCCTATATTAGTCAACCAGACCATAAGAACGTAGGTCACCTGACGACAACATCCTGGATTACACTGTAACCATTTATACCATATCGGTCATATTGGCTGAAACAGACGTCCTCCCCTAATGCACCTGACAGATCCTGGTTACAATACTGCCACTAGCTGCAATTTCTCCTCCAAACCTATTTTGACAGGTTGTTTATTCCTCTGCTGGATCGGATAAGTGACATGACTGCACAGCACTTACCCCGTTAATGACATATTTACTGTTATAGGGCAACCCTTACTGCGGTTCCCTATCTTCATAAGACGTCATTATACGACTCCTCTGGCACTATTCATTGGCTGACCTTGATATATTTGTACATGGTACAGTACTCATACTTACCTTTTTACTGTCTGTGACGACCTACACGGTTCCATAGTTGTGCGATTCGTGTATTGAGTCTAATGTTTTAGTCTGATAGAACCCTTGCTAAAGGTCCTACCGAGACCGAAACATTGGGACAGACTTTTTTTCATATTTTTTCAATAAAACCACATTTAGCACCACCCCAGACTGTTTACTTTCTTTCTCATTGGAGTGCCGGAGCTAATTTTTGGATTTCAGTTGATATATTTCTCCTGAGCACCCTACTATATAGTGAGCCAGGTCTATTCTAACATTTACATAGTGGTTGTGTCTCACAGCCACCCCAGGTGAGGAACGTTTCTGTCCCCCTCACCCCTGCTGTTATCAGTTATCACCCTATTACACTTTTCATTTTTTCACCTCCAGTTTGCTTCCTGATCAAAGGGAATTTGTGACTGTAATTTAGTACGCTGCATTTAATATATGGATGGGCCAAATTTGCCAAAACAAAAGCTGCTTTTTTTTTTGCTATATTACTTTTTTTTTTCTAGAAATGGGATCTGTCATGTGCTGTTCCGGGTTGCCAGCTATCCAAAACTTCCTGGACAATCCGTAATAATAGGACATTTTATTGCCAGCTCCGTAAAAAAAAAATTGAAGGCATCCGTGATTTATTCTGAAGCTGAAGAAACTTATAGAGATTATTTTTATTGTATTTATCATAAATTTACAGTTTATAATGTAATGTAACTAATGCCTTCATATCAGAATTATGGGCTGTAGACATGTATCACTTATAATTGTAATTATTTATTATGGTTTTATGATGTGACTGTAAAAAATATTTTCATCTGTGATTTTTTTTGTAAGCTGTCCAGAGAAAATAAAATGTCACGTTGGCAATCCTGGTGCTGGGTAACCCCACTAGTGAATCTTTTATCACTAATTTATGTAACAGTCAGAAACACTATATTATTTTATTCTAGCAGAAGCCGATGAGGGAAATTTATTCGAGCAAAACCTCTTTGATTTAAGTACAACTGATGGACAAAAGATTTACTGTAATGTGCTTACTACAACCGCTAAATTTAAAGGGAACCTGTCACCTACTCACCTGAGGGCAGTCCAATATAGTAAGGTCCGATGGTCGTCTCTGCTCTTGGGTTCGGCATCCCTCTATCCTAGCAATCGGGTCCTACGTCATTCACACAGTGCCCACCATTGCACTCCTGCTGAGGGCAAAGCAAAGTACTGTAATGCACAGGCGCGGGTATTCTTTGACCTTTCCCCTAGCCTGCGCATTACAACAGTTTCTTCTGCCTTCAGCATGAGCACAATGGAGGGCACTTTGTGGATGATGTAGGACGCATCATCTACACGAAGCACGGAGGATGGCGATCGCAATGATAGAGGATGTGCCAGACTAGATAGCAGTGACACTCATCGGACCTTACCATATCGGACCACCCACAGGTGAGGAGGTAACAGGTTCCCTTTAAAATGAATCTATTAAAGGGGTACATGGGGTACATTGTCTATCCTGTTGCAAAGTAAATAGACAACTTTCTAAACCAGTGTCCATACCGAATATTTCAGCCGTCTCTGTTCCAACAATTATATGTCGATCTAGATTTAGAATTTTCAGAGATGTAAAATTCTTCATTGTTGCAGCTGTCAGGAAAAACACACAAGTAATTATGAATTGATACATTTCTTTTGTATCAATAGTGTACATATGAAGAGTTTTATCTGCAATTTGGCCTTTTTTTTTTAGCAAAATGAAAGCTCTACAGGTTGTCAACCAGCAAATATCAGACAATTTACACAGATGTTTATGGTTGCGCGACTTATCTCAGAGCTGTTTACGTAGTCCCAGAAAAAAGGCTGGAATCACACTTGCGAGTATAAAATCAGTCCGATTCTCATGCCAGAAAGTCGGACGATTTCTTCTCACATTTCATCAGTGTGCTGTCAGTGTGCAATCAGTTTTTACCCTCAACAGCTGCTACTCATGTACTGTTATGTACAGGAGCATTTACAGTGTTCTCTGCTACTTGCTAGAAATATATTGAGAAAAACGCATGTCACTAGGATGGTGTATGTGCCGTCCGTGTGACATCCGTTTTTTTTCACGCACCCATAGACTTGCATTGAAGAGACTCGCGCGAGAAACTCACCAAAACGCAGCATGCTGCGATTTTTTTCTCAGTCCAATTTGGACTGAGGAAAAAATAGCAGATCTGAGCTGCCTCATTGATTAACATTGGTCCGAGTGCAAGGTGAGATTCTCTCGCATTGTACTCGTGCGAGTTAATCGCAAGTGTGACTCCAGCCTTAGGGCTCATTCACACATCAGTTTTCTCCATGTACAAGAAAAACTGACTGTGATTTATCCGGGAGTTTGGTCAGTTTTTTTTTGAGCTTGGTCCAATTTTATTTCGAGTTTCATCCATTTTTGTTGTATATTTCTTTTCATATCCAACAGTCCGTGATGGCATCCTAGAGTTGTCCATTTTTTTTTCACAGACCTATAGGCTTACATTGCCGAACACTTGGACATGTCACTGTCATTTTGCAGAGACCACTCATTCCATGGAAAATCATGGACATGTGAATTACACCTTTCACTGTGATAGGTATAAGTGCTATCCGTGAAAAGCACAGATGGCACTCATATGCAAATAATGGATGCACTTACATCAATGTGCTCTCCTGCACAACTTCCAGTTTCTGGCCACACAACCTAGTGTAGCACCAAGGGGGCAGGGGTTAAATGTTACTCGTCGCCGGGCCGGTGATGTTGGGTCTGGGATGTCACAGGTGGCCATGCCTGGCTTTGTGGCCCGATGAGTACAATAAAAGGGGGATGGATGGGGATTAGCCGCTGCTGCTGTCGCTGTCCTCCGGTGCAGATGGTAGTAGCAGCAAAGATGGTTTCGCTCCTCACAGGTGGAGCGGGCCCTGGGGAGGATGATGAGGGGAGTAGTAGTGGCAGTGGCCGTTGGCGCCGATGCGTGGGGATTCGGCGTTGGTAATAAGAGACTGAGTCGACTGCTGCAGTTCCAGGTGTCTTTACTCGCTGTCTTTGTATTGCCCGGGAGGCACAGGTCACCGCTGTGCTGGGCCACGTCGACCTTAGATAAGTTGGAAGAAGTCACCGGTGTCTATCCAAGTGGTGTCCCTTTAGGAGAGAGGGAACCCGGGCTGAGCGTCCCGCTCCAAGCCTCAGGCCCCGTGAGAAGAAAAAAAAAGAAGTGGTGTTGTGTTGCCAGAACTGAAGTTCCAACTTGACTGCTGGGTGTGTGTGAGTTGATTCTACCTCTACTCCAAGTGGAACCCGCCCCCCACGTGGTTGTCCTAGTGACCAGAAAGTCCCAAGCTTCGTCATGGCCAACCCCCAGCCTGCCCTAGTCCAGCTCCCCAGTAAGAAGGCTCCTAAGCTGTATGTAAAGTGTATGTGGAACACTGGTGATTAACCCCCTCCTTACTTGAGGTGAATACTGCACCTTACCTGTGGTGACTGGAGCCTCAGGGGCACCACATTAGCACCATGGACAAACAGTCTTCTTAGGTAATTACCACCACCAAGTTCCAATGATACTTTTCTAATAAATGCCTTCAATTGAGCTTATTAACCTCCTCCTGACTCTCATCCACTTTGTCCCTGGATGGTGCTATGTTGAAATGAACGTCTGGGTCTGAGATGGAGATTGATACATTTTACTCTTCAGTTATCATGAGTGGTTAGTATTACACTTTTTCTATCATGCATATGATATAGTCAAATAAATGTATGATATAGTGATGTATATAGTGATATAGTCAGATGCCTGTTTTTAAGAGGGGGACAATGGTTATTGCGTTCCTACCCATGAAGACACCAATCGTGTCATGTATTGTAAAGTGAAAAATGTCTTGCGTCTTTTGTAAATATTGTGTTATGTGAATTGTTTTGTAATGTGGTGGTTGATTGTGTTATGAATAGTAATGTGTAAGGTATAATGAGTGGCGACCTCCACAAACTATTGCTACAGAGGCTGGATTGATTATCAAATATCGGGCACAAGGGAATTTAGGATGGAATGACCGGAATGATTTATCTATCTTTCTATAATATGATTGTATTATTAAGTGATTTAATAGTATTTTTTCTTTGTTGAATTGTGTCTCTGTATGTTACACTGTTTCTTTTTTTTGTAATGCCTGCCCCTTTTGGGGTTGTAATTTATGCACTCAGCTTGTTTTTAATTAGCGGTGGATGAGACCCGGGTGTTCCTCTATTTAGATGGTGAGGTCTCAACCATTGCATTGGACCCGTTGAAGCACAAGGAAGTGCGAAATGGCCGTTGTCCATAAGGGGGCCTGCACCCGGCTCTCTCCCGCTACTTTTAACTGCACTTTATGACGGAATAAAGCACTTTGGCATACTGGATGGTGTCTGCCGCATATTTCTACTTCTTGGACATCATTTTGTAAATATTGTGTCATGTGAATTGTTTTGTAATGTGGTGGTTGATTGTGTAATGTGTAAGGTATAATGTGTAGCAGTGATAATGTAATGTTAATGTAGGATGTTTAGTAAGGAAGTTCTGCCCAGCAGCACACAGCAGGGTTAGAGACAGGTAAGTGTTGGGACTAGCCTACCCTGGAAGGCATCTAGTGTATGGCAAAGTTACGGTTCATTCTAGAAGAGTCAGTAAAGACATAGTGAACAAAAAGTGATGGATGTTTAGTCAGTTGTGATGGTCGCATATAGTGGGTGGTTAGTGGCAAAGAAGCATAGGAGGCGAAAAGCAAGATAGCGTGAACCAAAAGTGTGAACAGAGACACAGGGTGTGACCAGCGTTGAGACTAGAGACCGTTCCTCGAACAGAGTGGCTCCAAGTGATAGGATGGATCCCCAGCAGCCAGGCACCTTAACAGTCAAGGTACAGTTGATCTCTACTGGTGCTGGACTCTAGTGGCGAGGCCCCTTAACCATCAGGGTACCGGTTGGACCTTAATTGGCGTGTGAACATATTCAACCAACCAAGTGGTTTCCCGCTAAATGTACGGGAGTGAAAAGTTTTTCTACGATCATTCTGGGACCATTAAGTAGACTGGACGTGGGACTGTAGGAAAGGAGGGTGATCGTCACAGTGCACTGGACTGGGTTGTGCTGAGACTCACAGGACTAGTTAGATCGAAAGCCACCCAGAGGGAAATTAAACCCTGTCTGATAATGCTCTGGAAAACGGTAACGTGCTGGAAGATATGTACTACCTATCTAAAATGTGAAGTTGTAACAGAAAATGAACCGTACAGTAAAGACTTGTGGTATAAATGAACTCTTTGTCTCCTTGTGAGTGTGAGTTTTCATCTGTTTCTGGCCAGCTGACACTGGCGTCAGTATGTGGCCTACATGTGTTCCCAGCCCACACAGTGAAAGTCCACACACCCTGCCAGGACTAGGTATGTCATGTAGCTTGCCAGGACATCTGGAGCTAATCCCTCGCCCACAATTACTGCTTCACGCAACTCTATATGTGTATCATGATGTATCAATCTTAAAAGGAACTTATCAGTACGGTTTTGATGTTTAATCTGAAAGCAGTATAATGTAGACATTGAGAAACTGATTCCAGAGATGCGTCACTTACTAGTCTGTGTGCTGTAGTTTCAATACAATCAGCAGGGAATTATCACTACAGGACTAGCTTTCAAGTGCCAAGCAGTCAGCCTAAACTGTATAACACCGCCCCAGTATTGACCAGTAGCTTGCTCACAATGCACAATATACACAGGAAACTGCCAGTCAACGCTGTGTGCGGAGTTATACAGAGCTCGGCAATTTGTGCTCTGCTACATATACAACAGAGAAAAAGATTCAAAACTGCACCAAGTAGTCCAGTAAGTGACACATCGCTGGAATGAGGGTCTCTACCCCTACATTATACTGCTATCAGATTCCATAGCAAAAACCTGCTAACAGATTCCCTTTATTGGCCCATGCCCACAATCAGTGTTAGCGGTTGGATGCAGCATGTTTTCGATGTGTCCAAAATGCTGCTTTGTACAGTACAAGCACACTGATTGGGATTTATTCTTGTAGAGACGCTAGTTTTCTGAGCAGGAGAACAAAACGAAAATACAACATGTCAGTAATCCTGATCGTGGGCACGTACAGCGCGTCCTCCCATACAGGACACTAGCGTCTCCGCAGGAGAAATTACACTGCATCCAGAAAGGGACCCTTAGACTCGTTTTCCTATGCATTTAATATATTAGTTTATCTTGCTTATTATGCCATTCAGTGACCATTTTTAATTATACACTGCTCAAAAAATTACAGTCATATGAAAAAGTTTGGGCACCCCTATTAATGTTAACCTTTTTTCTTTATAACAATTTGGGTTTTTGCAACAGCTATTTGAGTTTCATATATCTAATAACTGATGGACTGAGTAATATTTCTGGATTGAAATGAGGTTTATTGTACTAACAGAAAATGTGCAATCCGCATTTAAACAAAATTTGACCGGTGCAAAAGTATGGGCACCCTTATCAATTTCTTGATTTGAACACTCCTAACTAGTTTTTACTGACTTACTAAAGCACTAAATTGGTTTTGTAACCTCATTGAGCTTTGAACTTCATAGGCAGGTGTATCCAATCATGAGAAAAGGTATTTAAGGTGGCCACTTGCAAGTTGTTCTCCTTTTTGAATCTCTTATGAAGAGTGGCATCATGGGCTCCTCAAAGCAACTCTCAAATGATCTGAAAATAAAGATTATTCAACATAGTTGTTCAGGGGAAAGATACAAAAAGTTGTCTCAGAGATTTAAACTGTCAGTTTCCACTGTGAGGAACATAGTAAGGAAATGGAAGAACACAGCTACAGTTCTTGTTAAGCCCAGAAGTGGCAGGCCAAGAAAAATATCAGAAAGGCAGAAAAGAAGAATGGTGAGAACAGTCAAGGACAATCCACAGACCACCTCCAAAGACCTGCAGCTTCATCTTGCTGCAGATGGTGTCAATGTGCATCAGTCAACAATACAGCGCACGTTGCACAAGGAGAAGCTATATAGGAGAGTGATGCGAAAGAAGCCGTTTCTGCATGCACGCCACAAACAGAGTCGCCTGAGATATGCAAAAGCACATTTGGACAAGCCAGTTACATTTTGGAAGAAGGTCCTGTGGACTGATGAAACAAAGATTGAGTTGTTTGGTCATACAAAAAGGCGTTATGCATGGAGGCAAAAAACATGGCATTCCAAGAAAAGCACTTGCTACCCACAGTAAAATTTGGTGGAGGTTCCATCATGCTTTGGGGCTGTGTGGCCAATGCCGGCACTGGGAATCTTGTTAAAGTTGAGGGTCGCATGGATTCAACTCAGTATCAGCAGATTCTTGACAATAATGTGCAAGAATCAGTGACGAAGTTGAAGTTATGCAGGGGATGGATATTTCAACAAGACAATGATCCAAAACACCGCTCCAAATCTACTCAGGCATTCATGCAGAGGAACAATTACAATGTTCTGGAATGGCCATCCCAGTCCCCAGACCTGAATATCATTGAACATCTGTGGGATGATTTGAAGCGTGCTGTCCATGCTCGGCGACCATCAAACTTAACTGAACTGGAATTGTTTTGTAAACAGGAACGGTCAAATATACCTTCATCCAGGATCCAGGAACTCATTAAAATCTACAGGAAGCGACTAGAGGCTGTTATTTTTGCAAAAGGAGGATCTACAAAATATTAATGTCACTTTTATGTTGAGGTGCCCATACTTTTGCACCGGTCAAATTTCGTTTAAATGTGGATTGCACATTTTCTGTTAGTACAATAAACCTCATTTCAATCCAGAAATATTACTCAGTCCATCAGTTATTAGACATATGAAACTGAAATAGCTGTTGCAAAAACCCAAATTGTTATAAAGAAAAAAGGTTAATATTAATAGGGGTGCCCAAACTTTTTCATATGACTGTAAAGGGAACACTCAAATAACACATCCTACATCTGAATGAATGAAATATTCTCATTGAATACTTTGTTCTGTACAACGTTGAATGTTCTGACAACAAAATCACAGAAAAATCATCAATGGAAATCAAATGTTTTAACGAATGGAGCCCTGGATTTGAAGACACACACACATAATGAAAGTGGAAACAAGTCAAAATGAAAATCAAAACATGACAAAATTAAAGTGGAAAAAAGTCAAAATAAGGCTCAGGATTGTATAGTTTTGAGAAGGAAGAAATGCAGGGCACTACTCTGAAGGATCGGAGAAGGTTCACAGTAAGCGTTTTCACCAATTAAATTACTGCCGGTCGTGCATATAGGTGATATACTGCAAGGAACTATACAGCTACGTGATGCTCATGTACAAAGTCCACAAAAATCCAAGCATCCAAAAGGTAAGAAAAACATGGGCACTCACCGCTTGCTGCTGTGTAGAAAAAAATGCTTTATTCAGGCTTCGGAGTTACATGCTGTGCTGAGTGAGAGGGAGCGGACAGCACGTTAGACAACGGCCGTTTCGCACACCGCAAGGCTCAGGATTGTGTTTGGCCTTCACGTGCCTGTATGACCTCACTACAACGCCTGGGCATGCTCCTGATGAGTTTGCGGATGGTCTCCTGAGGGATCTCCTCCTAGACCTGGACTAAAGCATCCGCCAACTCCTGGACAGTCTGTGGTGCAACATGACGTTGGTGGATGGAGCAAGACATTATGTCCCAGATGTGCTCAATCGGATTTAGGTCTGGGGAACCGGCGGGCCAGTCCATAGCTTCAATGCCTTCGTATTGCAGGAACTGCTAGAACACTACAGCCACATGAGGTCTGGCATTGTCCTGCATTAGGAGGAACCCAGGGCCAACCGCACCAGCATATGGTCTCACAAGGGGTCTGAGGATCTCATCTCAGTACCTAATGGCAGTCAGGCTACCTCTGACGAGTACATGGAGGGCTGTGCGGCCCGCCAAAGAAATGCCACTCCACACCATTACCGACCCACTGCCAAACCGGTCATGCTGAAGGATGTTGCAGCTAGAAGATCGCTCTCCACGGCATCTCCAGACGCTGTCACATCTTTCACATGTGCTTAGTGTAAGTGAAAACTGTGGAAAAAGAAAGCGCAATAGGGTCTTACCCCAATATATATAGGGTGAAGCAAAGAATAATCCTACTCACCAATTCGGGTTGTGACAGTCACAACACCTATAGCAGCATGTAACACCAAGTCCCGGCAGCGGTCCCCAAGAGGCAGATAACAGAGAGTAGTAGAGAATGGGTTTCACAGCCGCGCCAAAAGACTACTGGATTCTTCTCAGATTAATGTTTCTTTTATTTCATAACAGGTCAAGTCTACGCGTTTCAGGAGGACACAGCTCCCTTCTTCAGGACAAACCAGCAAAGAATCATCAAATCTGCTGTATAGAGAGCCTATACACCATTATATACCTCATGGAATGAGGTCAGAGCACACCCACCAAAAGAGAAAAAAAAAAAAAAAAAAAAGGAGGCGGGAAAGACATGCTTGCAAGTCACAGTGACGTAGTATGGAATAAAAAAGTCATAATGCAATACAATTGTAAAGGCTCTCTATTAATTCCAACAACTTAAAAATCAATGAATTAAAAATACCGAATAAAATTATGTTTATATTAAAATGTTTCTGAGTGATTTATTTAATTGTGTATAAAATGTGTATGTATGTATAATGAAGAACACTCTCAGGGAAGTGTATAGTGTATTGCCCAGAACACTGAAATAGCTTAAAGTTTTCAGTACCATATAAACCGGGAACCATGTGTGGAAGACGTGCAGCTGAACGTGCCACCTGTGATTATATAGATCAGACCCATACAAACACTTGTTTAGGGAGTTAAATCCTTCCAAGAAGGATTGGAGACAAAAATGGATAAAATATCTATATAAGCAAGAGTCTATTACTAGCGGTCTCATAGTGACCGCCCAGACATAAGAAGAAAAAAGTCTCCAAAATCTTAGAATGACCGTTGTGATGTGAATAATTATCTATGTTATTATATAAACACAATCGTGACATTAGTGTCAACGTGTGTGTGCCACTGAGGGAATAATCAACCTTACAATCTTGGGACAAGGGTTGGTATGGATACGTGCAGTGAAAGGAGATATACTAATGAAAGTGAAACACAGGGTCGGGCCGGATTTGCAACACTTCATGCATAAATACAATTTAGACCATACATGAGTCCAACTATGGCTCACGGGTCTTAGGATCATAGATTCAAATAGGTCAAATAAGTTCACCAGGTGAATGGGGTTCAGGACCGTGGAAAAATGTGGAGTACGCATGCTCAAAGGGAAGATACAGAGCTAGTGCTCCATCAGAACTTTAGAAGTGAAGACGGGGTCAATGGAGTTTAGGAGCGTGGGAAGGAAAAACAGTGCACATGTACTAAAGAAAAAAAAAAACACCTAGAATTAACTAGAGAAAAATAGAACCGTGAGAATCAGGATAGAGGAGCGGAAAGAAATCCCTCCACTTGTTAGAGAAAGGGAGCATCTCAAACAACAGGTTCAATACCCCCATGCTAGTGAAAAGAGTGAAATAAAGTTATCCTCCACAATGACATATGAGTGATACTAAAACTGTATATATATATATATATATATATATATGCATAAATATGTGAAGAATTACATATATATATAGTGTATAATGTATAATAACGGGCAAAATAAATTAATCCATGATGAATCCATGGAAAAATAAAAAAATAATAAATTAACAATAAAATACATAGTAGGAAAAAAACATATCCTACTAGCTACAATCGACCCAAGCTACCCGAATCATACACATATTAAAAATGGGAATAAATTGACGCATATAATTAAAAACAATAATTAATATACGAGACCTGGCACAATATCCACAAATTATTATATAAAACCTTTAGGGCCCATATTTACAACAATTACAAAAAATATATATATATATAAAAAAATAAAATTTAAAATTTAAATTCTATAAAAAAATATATGGGAAAGGGACCACCTCTTAATCCTAAATCAATAGGCATATGATATGTATAGGAAACATGTCTCTAATAAAATAGATCTGTCACTTCATTAAGCCCAAGAGGTTTTAAGGTATTCAATTTATATATCCAGTATGTCTCTTTTCTTTTCAATAGATCCATACGGTTATGGGCAGACAGGGGTATCTGTTCGATGGGAGTAATCCTAAGACTGGATTTCCCATCGTGACATAGAGTGATGTGTCTAGAGAGGCCGTGTAACATGAACCCTATTTTCACATTGTGCCTATGAGAGTTCAATCTCTTATGTAATGCCTGTGTCGTTCTCCCAATATATTGTTTTTGGCATTCACAATCAATCAAATATATGACAAATTCTGACTGACACGTGAGATGGGTCCTGATGGAAAAAACCCCTCCTCCCATGAAGGAAGAAAAATCCACCCTTTTATGTTGTATAGATTTACAACACAAACAGTTTCTCGTAAAACATTTGAAAGACCCCACCACATGATGGGCAGTTTCCTTGACATTCTTCTTTCTCAACCTACTAGGGGCCAGCTGATTTTTCAGACTGGACGCCCTCCTGTAAGTAATCCCTGGTCTCTCCGGTATGGTATCCTTCAAGAAGGGATCATTCTGAAGGATTGCCCAATGTTTGTGGATGATATTTCTGATCAAGTCTCCATCGTTACTATATGTGATCAGAAGATTAGAGGAAAAACTGTGTTCAGGTTTCTTCTCTACGATTTTATCCCGTACAATAAGCTCTGTCTGTGTTAATGTTTTATTCTCCCTGTATGCTCTTCTTACCAGTGAAGGGGGGTATTCCTTATCAAGGAATCTTTCCTTCAAAGTATTGGCCTGTGTAAGAAAATCTCCATTAAGTGTACAGTTCCTGCGGATTCTCTGAAATTGATTTTTGGGGACATTCCTGAGCCATTTATGATAATGGCTACTGGAGAAATGAATATATCCATTGCTGTCCACTTTTTTAAAAAATGTTTTAGTCCGGATTACTCCCTTTTCATGTGTGATGGTAAGGTCCAAAAAATCAATGGTACTCTTATTTATATTAGGTGAAAACGTCAAACCCCAATCATTATTCTCTATACGTCCCAAAAAAGTATTAATATTTCCATCGACATCATCCCAAATGAGGAACAGATCATCTATGTATCTTTTGTATACAATTACGTGTTTGAACAAATCGGAATTATAAATAAATAACAATTCAAACATACCCATAAATAGATTAGCGAACGTCGGCGCGACCTTCGAACCCATTGCGGTCCCACAGTGCTGATGGTATATTGTCTCTTGGAAAGTAAAGAAGTTATTGGTCAATATAAATCTCATCCCCTCAAGGAGGAACTCTTTTTGGGTCTTAGGGAGCCGATCATCCACTAGAAGGAATTGTTTGAAACATTCTAAACCCAATTCATGGGAAATATTGGTATATAGCGCTGAGATGTCTAGAGATACAAACAAATAGGAGTCTTTCCACTCCACATCTTTAATGATGTTGATGAGGTGTGTGGAATCCCGCACAAAACTTCTTAAATTCATAACGTGCACCCTCATAATCTGGTCTATATAGGATGCCAGATTAACCGTTAGTGAATCTATCCCAGAAATGATCATTGATTTTTAAGTTGTTGGAATTAATAGAGAGCCTTTACAATTGTATTGCATTATGACTTTTTTATTCCATACTACGTCACTGTGACTTGCAAGCATGTCTTTCCCGCCTCCTTTTTTTTTTTTTTTTTTTTCTCTTTTGGTGGGTGTGCTCTGACCTCATTCCATGAGGTATATAATGGTGTATAGGCTCTCTATACAGCAGATTTGATGATTCTTTGCTGGTTTGTCCTGAAGAAGGGAGCTGTGTCCTCCTGAAACGCGTAGACTTGACCTGTTATGAAATAAAAGAAACATTAATCTGAGAAGAATCCAGTAGTCTTTTGGCGCGGCTGTGAAACCCATTCTCTACTACTCTCTGACATGTGCTTAGTGTGAACTTGCTTTCATCTGTGAAGAGCACAGAGCGCCAGTGGCGAATTTTCCAATCCTGGTGTTCTGTGGCAAATGCCAAGCGTCCTGCACGGTGTGGGGCTGTGAGCACAACCCCCATCTGTGGACGTCCGGCTCTCATGCCATCCTCATGGAGTCGGTTTCTAACTGTTTGTGCAGACACATGCACATTTGTGGCCTGCTGGAGATCATTTTGCAGGGCTCTGGCAGTGCTCCTCATTTTCCCCCTTGCACAAAGGCGGAGGTAACGGTCCTGCTGCTGGGTTGTTGCCCTCCTACGGCCCTCTCCATGCCTCCTGGTTTACTGGCCTGTCTCCGTAATGCCTCCATTCTCAGGACACTACACTGACAGACACCGCAAACCTTCTTGCCACAGCTCGAATTGATGTGCCATCCTGGATGAGCTGCACTACCTGTGCCACTTGTGTGGGTTGTAGAGTCCATCTCATGCTATCATGACTGTGAGAGCACAACCAACATTCAAAAGAGACCAAAACATCAGCCAGAAAGCATTGTACTGAGATGTGGTCTGTGGTCCCCACCTGCAGAAACACTCCATTATCGAGTGTGTCTTGACAATTGCCAATAATTTCCATCTGATGTCTATTCCATTTACACAACAGCATGTGAAATTGATTGTTAATTAGTGTTGCTTCCTAAGTGGACAGTTTGATTTCACAGAAGTTTGATTAACTTGAAGTTATATTCGGTTGGTTAAGTATTCCCTTTAATGTTTTTAGCATTGTATATATTTCTATCATTATGGCTTACTTTGCACCAGTCTCATTCCTCATTTTCCCTTTATATATACAAATTATCTCTTCAGGGAGGAAGTAGACACACTCTAGCACCACTTATTGGAAGTAGCAATCCTAAAAGTCAAACGTGGCCCTTTAACAAGCCTTTTCATATGACTTAGGATTTATGCCAGATCAGAACCTCAATTTGCAGACACGGTGTTTCGTGGTGTTTGCCCCTCATCAGTGCAAAGTATGAGATCTGATCTGGCTGTATGAGAAACTATAATGGCGTCTAAGGGGAAAACTTCTCTCCTTGCGGAGACCTGACAAACCAATCTGGCTGCCAGTGAGGAGTCTTATAGCTGTGATACCCCTCTGGGAAATATTCAAATTGTCTCTTCAGGGAGGAATGAAATGAACTTCAGTGCCACCTATTAGAAGTATCAATCCTAAAAGTCAAAACTGACCCTTTAACAAGCCTTTTTATATGACTTAAGATTTATGCCAGATCAGATCTCATACTTTTCACTGACGAGGAGCAATCACCATGAAACACTGTGTCTGCAAATTGAGGTTTAGATTGGGTTATCAGCCTCCGCAAGGAGAAACGTTTTCCCCTTATGTACTTTATGTATATACAGTATATATATATATATATATATATATCTATATATATATATATAGATATATATATATATATATATATATATATATATATATATATATATATATATATATATTTGTTATAAATAGTATGTATTTTATTTTAACTTTGTATATTGTGTTAATTATTAATAAGCTAAAAATTTCATTATACAGATGTGGTATTTGTGTATTAATTTCTTTGTAATCCTTTTTTATTGGATATGTATTTAGCTTTGATGATTCCCTCCCTAAGTTAGGGGTTTCTTTTTGGTATATAGGCAATAATTGTATTGTTCTCTTGTGTTATCTGTATTGCCTCTGTGTTAGTTGTGTTTTGCATCTAAGTTGTCTCCTTTTTTGTTCTTACCTGTTTTTCCTATCTAAACTTTTATTTATCCATTGACATTTAATAATGGATCAGTAAAAGACAGCAGAAACACAGATGGATCTCTGAAGTAGTGTGTATTTCTTCCATTCTTCATAAGTGTATCACAGATCCCAATAGTCTTTTATGGCCAAATATGATTAGCAAAATGCATGAGAATTGGAAATGCTCTGAGTCTGATGGGTCAGAGAAACAGATACAGTTTTTAAAACCGATATCTCTTTTTAGATTAATGAAAGTAAATGGGTCTGCGCTGCGTGCTGTTATCACATGGAGGTCTCTGGTAAACCAAACAAGATGGTGAATGGTGCCCGCAGCCGGCTGCGGTTTCCCCCTTATCAGGTTGGTGGTTTCCGCCTTTCTCCTGCACCTTACTTATGTAGGAAATGTCGACTCCTATGCCTGAGCAATGGTAGTCCGCTCCCCGGCTTGGTATGTGCCGGGAGAGCCCTCTTTGCCCGCAGACACTGGCCCTTTAGGTCTCTATGCCTGGGCAGTGGCTTTACCCTAATGGTTGGGCTGTTGTCTTCAGTCGGGTCTTAGGTGGGAAAGGTCCTAAAGTGCAGTCCTCAATCAGTTGATTTGACTCCGCCCGGTTGTTTCTGGGTCTCGTACTGGGTCTGAGTACCCCTCCTGGTACTCTGGTTTCCAATCAGTTCCCCGGTTTGGTACCGGCATGCCACCGCCCGTCCCCGATCCCTACGGTTCCACCGGCTGTAATCCCAGCTCCTGCAGGCAGCCACCACCACCTGCCTCCTTGCCAGAGGTGACTGGGCTCCAACCCAGACCCCTGGTGTAGACTATGGCAGACCTTGGCACAGTTCTGCCCTTGAACTTCACTCCACTCCACTGACAAGGCTAATCTTCTCAGTTTTTCCCGCCTCCGTCCTGTGAACTCCTCGGTGGGCGGAGCCAACTGCCTGGCTCCGCCCCCTTGGTGTGAACATCAAACCCGGAGAGAGGTGACAAGGGTTTTTGTAGTTTGGCTGCTGTCACCTTACTAAGGGGGGGGGGGGGGTGTGTGCATGGGACTACCCCTGACAACCTGGTTAGTCCAGGGCGTCACAGTTGTTTAACTTGTTGCTGAGGGAGATTGTGCAGTTAACCTTTGTTGTCTTTTTGTTGCTACCTTCTCTTGCTTTAGTCCTGAGTCTCTATTTGTTGATTCCTGTGTGTGCACAATGTGCCAGAGTTTTGGTTTCCTCTTGTTTGTCTTTATCTGTTGTCCATCACACTCCTGCCCTGTCCTTACCTGGTGGGAGGAGGATATCCGAGTAGTACTGGTCAACAGCATAAGCAGGAACGGGACTTGGGCATCTCCACCATCCGGAGTAATCCTGAGGTTAAGGATAGTCAGGGTCCCCAGCGTGAGGGACAGCATAGTAGCCCGTTTCCCACTATCCCAACAGTCACTTCCTGACAGCTGTCAATATACTAACCAACAGATGTGTGCATGTAGCCTATGGTTTCATTGTTGCTGAAAAGATCATGAAAACACTTGTTTTCCTTGCAGTAAAGCATTCATTGGATTGCTCTCTAGTGAGGAGTTAGGAAAGATGCTTTGCAAACCAGAAAACCTTAGCAGTTTGAATGCGGCTGATTGACTCAAACAGTGGTCAGTAATGAATTAAAAGGCTTTTTCCATTAAATACTTTCTTCCACAGAAGAGGTAATAATTGCATGATTGTTGGGCGTCTGACCACTGGGACCCATATCAATCCGAAGAATGAGGTTCTCTTTGGTCTCTGTGTGAATGGATTATTTACTACCACTACTGTTCCTTTCACTTTTGGCCATCACCCTTAGGACCGGTGGCGGCCTCAGCAAGCATAACCCTAACGATTTATACTTTTATAACTCATCTTGAGGATTAACGATAAATGTATTTAGTGGCAAAACTCCTTTTAAACCCTTTACAACCATCACATCATATGGTCAGCTAGTGGATGTATTGAGCAGGCTCAGGACGTGAGCGCACACTATCACCATAAGGCCGTGGTCAGATGGTCATATAACACGGATGAAGATGCATCAAAATACCAGCAGCTCTCCTGACCCGGGCTTGAGAGCTGCATAGACATACACGATGAGGTTACGCTTGTGTGACGCCCTGGACTATCCAGGTCGTCCCAGGTAGACACACAACAACACTACTCACCCCTTCCCAATTAGGTAACATCAGTCAAACTTAAAAGCCTTGTCACCACCCTCCAGGTTTGATGTCCACACCGGGGGGGGTGGAGCCAGGCGGTTGGCTCCACCCACCGAGGAGTTCACAGGCCTGGAGGCGGGAACCCAAGTAGTCTAGTCGAGGATAGTCTAGCTCAGGCTCTTGATAGAGTCAAGTTCAAGTTCAAGGGCAGTCCTGTGTCCAGACTGCCCAGAGACTACTAGGTGGCTGGGTCGTAGCCCAGTCGCCACTGGCAAGGAGGCAGACGGTAGTGGCCGCCTGCAGGAGACCGGGAAAATAACTGGTGGAACCGTAAGGGACCGGGACAGGGTAGTGGCCTGCCGGAACTGAACCGGGGAGCCAACTGGATACCGAAGCACCAGGCAGGGTACTCAGACCCCGAACTAGGTTAGAAGCCACCAACATAGTCAAATTAACTGATTGTGGTCTGGACCTCAGGGGTTCATTCCCACCTAAGTCCCGATTGAAGGCAACAGCCCAACCATTCCGGATAAGTGCCACCGCCAAGGGCAAGAGATCCAAAGGGCCAGCGTCTGCGGGCAAACGGGCTATTACGACAGATACACGTCAGGGAGCGGACTACTGGTGTCTAGGCACAGGAGTCAAGATTCACACACAGAGGTGCAGGAGAAAGGCGGACACCACCAACCTAATCTGGGAAAAGCTGCAGCCGGCTGCGGGCCCCGTTCATCACTCAGTTTGGTTTACCAATGACTCCAGTGTCTTGTGTCAGAGTGAGTACACCAGTGCCATCAGGCACCGCGCCGCGCTGCACCGCAACACTACACCCTGCACCCAGACACCGGCCCGCCGGACCCCGGGACCAACATTCCCTACCCACGGAGGGGTCAACACCTAGCTGCGCTACTATACTGCTCCCGGGGGTCCCCACACCTTCACCGCAGCGGTGGTGTCTACAATCACCACAACCCGTGGGTGGTGTCACGAACTATCATTTCAAACCAAACACCCAAATCCCAGCGTGTAGCGCCAACTCCCTTGCAGAGCGACGTGACCCCCGGGTCCGTGAGAGGCTCGAGCCACCACCCGTAGTGCAAGCACGGATCCGAGCGGCTCGGCAGTCGCAGCCGAGCCCGCGGGGCGGTACACTTGGGTCAGGAGAACCGTCAGCCAGTGCAGATACTGCTGGTAAGGCTGTCTGACCACGGCACTACCAGCAGATACCTACAACAGCAGCAACCAGAGCTAACTCCAGTCTCTGCTGTTTAATCATTTAGATGTCACTGTCAGTGCGTAGCGACACACATAACAAATGTAAAATGTTATTTATACTAGGTGGTAAACGCTGTAAAAAACATTCCAAGAAATTGACGTCCTTAACCTCTCTAGTGAGTAAAAGATAATAAATTACTTGAGTGCCCGAAAAATTGTACCATTCAAAATATTACTTGTTGAGAAAAAAAAAAAACAATGAAGCTATGTAAGTACAGAAATAACAAAATGCATGGGAAAGCAATTTTTTCCATGAAAAATGCTTTTACTGTATGGTAAAATAAAAATTAAAAAAAACATGGAAAAACTCACTACTATACACATATCTAGCATTGTTGTAAAACAATGGCAAAATTGCATGTTTTTTTTTACTCTCACCCAAGAAATGGTACAAAAAAGTTGGTTGTTATTAAAGATAACAATAGGCCAGAAGGGGTTAAACCCTGAACACCTTTAAATTAATTAATAAAGTGTCTGCAGTGATTTCACGCTAAATAATTGTTATCCTTATTATTATTAAGTGTTACCCAGAACAGCCATATTATCTTCCCGGAGGAAAGATCCAAAGAAACTCAGTTCTTTCAGCTTCTTACATCCAGAGAGGGAGCTCATGAGACCATCAAAATCTGCATAGCGTTTCAATGATAAGTGCAGGATCTCCAAATCTGCAAAGTGTTTAATGAATGGAACTGGAAATAAAAATATATAACATAAGAGGTTAATATTCATATACTACGATTTACATATCTTATATAGTGATTCAATACTACAGCTTTTTGTCTAAGGAAAACTTCATTAACAATGCTCACAGCACATCACCCACAGATGAGCGTTGTCACACAGTGCATGTATTCTATAATCAACTTTGTAAGGGATTTGGTTAATGTTATAATTGTCTCACATTAAGCCGTGATAGCAAAAGGGAATCTATCATTCACAATGATTACTTATAGAGATTCTGTCATCAGGATTATGCTTGTTTAAGTAAAGGCATGGTCATAATAGTGCTGTTATACAGATTCAATAGAAACATTCCGCGAAGAAATCCGCTTCCTTGTTACTGTATAATCAACATTTGAAGTTTGGATTTCATAAGATTTCAGTGAATTTTGGTGAGACTGTGGGTGAGGTGTACGGCTCTGCCCTGACTCCTCCGCATGCCTCTGATTTCTGCATTTTGCTTGTGTTTTAAAGTTTGTGTCAGCCTAAACATAGCCTGAGTCATAGAGGGCAAGAGAAAGTTGGAGGCTTGGGTGCAGACCCAGCTGGCAAAGGTGGCGTCTGCATGACAAAAGGGGTGATCCATCACCTGGACTGTGAGCGACACTACGGTTTCATCCAGGAAGAGGGGACCAGGGCAAAGGTATATGTGAATGCTGCTTTGGTATGTGAAGGTCCTACTCTAACCTGAGGAGACTGATTCAGCTTCATTAAAGAGAACGGGCCCCTGGGGATGGTACGCGGTTGTCATAGTCCACATCCTGGTGGAGGGGGCCTTTCAGGAGTTGCTGCAGTCTGAGGAGTCCAGGCCAAGAGACAGTCCCCTGGCATCATTGACCTTGAGAACCACCATCCAAGTGAGGAAATAGAGGCCAATGCTGCACTGGAGCATCAAGCTGGAACTTTGGAGGTGGCAAGCACCCTGGCCATGGTGAATGTTGCCCATGTGGCCCATTTGGCTATCTATGTTAAAGTGGATGAATCCAAAGCCACATGGGTGTGAGGAGGCCATGATGTTTGTGTGGTGTGGTTGATGGCCGAATCCGGACTGCCCCCAGTTGTGCCTGTTGCACCCAGTAAAGCAGAACTGTTTTGAGCCCCTTGAGTGGTGGGTCAGGAGACCCACAATTGTGAAGTTGGCCGAGAGTGGCCAAAGGTTGTTTTTGTGTTTCCCTTCTCCCAAGTTGTTTTGGGCAAATTGCGCTCCCCTCTGCTGGAATGTGGAACCTCGAGCAGTAATGCTGCCACTTGCCCTGCTCGAACATTACCCCTCTTTGTCCTATGGACTTTGCGCTATGCACTTTGCCCTAAGGACACCACCTTGTCCCCCCTGGTCCTGAGCAGTGTCGTGCTACAATGGGCTGGCATCTGCAGAGAGGGGAGGGAGAGAAAGGAAACGATGGACCCTGAGCAGTGGATTCAGGAATGTTCTGTGTTTTGCCCAGAGCAGACAAGCACATGAATACTACTGTCAATGGCAGAAAAAGACTGTTGCCTGTGGGCGAATGTCAAATGGATGAGTGAAATGAATTCTGGCCTCTGGCCATCACTAGTATGGACTTGAAAGTAATCTTTTCATTTAATGTTTGATATTTGTGTTTATTATATTTATGGTCGGGGATGACCATATTTAAATGGGGAAGTATGTAGAGGTGGTCGATTCCCTACACTGTTTGATGCTATGTGTTGTTTACCTATACTGCGAAAGGTTGGAGCAGCGGTAGATTAGGCATAAGATAGGAAAGGGTTAAGTTGAGTTGGAGAGGGAGTAACAGGTGGTAAGTGTGTTGGCAGTAATGCAGCCCCCTTGGGGTGCGAGTTCTACATAGGGTTTGAGTAAGAAGAAGTGGCTACGGTGTCAGGGCCAGTCAGGGAAACCTGAGATGACAAGGAGAGGTCCGAAGTCTATGGCTCACCCCAAAAGGCTTAAGAAAATTGTACAACTAGACAGCCCACGAGGCCTAGAAGCAGAAAACAGTATAAGGAAGAGGGGGAACAGAGACATGACAAGAAGACGAGATCCAAGATAGCGGGGATATGTTGAGAAAAAGTTCCCCACAATAACAGAAACAGCAAAATCGTGAGTAGTGAGGCCATGTCTGTCATAACTGTGTGGAAAATAAACTGTGCAAGTTTGGTTTGCCATAAGAACTGCGGTGTTGTATGTTTTACTACTTCATCTACGACGGGGAGCGGCATTGGGGTGATGGACACTGCCCTGAAGAAGCCAGTGAGTGTTGCACCACCTGCCTAAAGTCATACACGCACACGGGAGCTCCTTGGTGAAGGAGCGGAGAGCTCATACGGCCAAGAAGCATTCAATCATCAGAAAGGGAAGCAGCCGCTGATGCTAATTGAGGGGTAGAACTGTGAAGCAAATCTCTTGGCCATGCTAAGAATGCATGGAGACATAATTTGCATATCAATATAATGTTTTTGTAGACACAGCAAATTAAGTATTTACTACAACAAAGGTATGGTTTTCATAAGAACGTAGTCACCCATAGAATTAAGAGACTTTCTAACTGGTCATTATCAATTCTCGGTCATTTTGCTGCATGGAGTATATTTCTTTTTTCTAGCTGAGTACTTTGTAGAAATCTTACAAGTCTGTTAGACTTTCTGGCCCTGATAGTTCTCTCTGTACTCCATTCCTTTTCTCAGTGCTGTAGACAGCAGGTAGGGGGAGCTGCACACTGATTTCCACAGCAAGAGAAGCGGGAAAATATTTAAAAAAGGGCCAGAAAACATCCTGTAGAAAAATATGAAATCATACGATGTACAAATTGCAGCATTAAAGTGGGATACAAGCTGCGATGATAAATCAAATACTGAACATCCCAGAAGCCTGGATACACACAGACCTCACATCCAGCCTATTGTATATTACTGAGAGTGAAGTTTTGGTCAAGCTGCAAACTATATAATCAGGGAGTGTGAAAATGAATAAAGGAATAAATATTGCGCAATTTTATTAACTGAAGCCTGGTTTACACGCTTCAATAGATCTTTCAATCCGTCGTCGGGGTCAAGTTGTAAGTGACGCACATCCGGCATCGTTCGTGACGTATTTGCGTGTGAAACCTACGTGCAATCAAGATTGAACGAAAATACGGTGATCGCAAACACGTCGTTTATTCCTCATACATTGGACGTTTTGTTGTATGAACCTAGTGAATTGTAACGTGTGACATCCCTCATACGATTGTGATGTCTGATGCTATGTGCGCAGGTGTGCGCTCTGCACCGCAGCTTAAAAAAGGCTGAGCTGTCACTGTGGTTACCCGCGGCCACCGCTGCATCCACCGCTGGATCCAGTGACAGCGGGTAACCTCACTGACAGCTCAGCTGATTGCACGGCTGTCTTCATTTGCTGTATGGAGGTGACAGGAGCGGCGGTGTCTTCTGCTGCTCCGGTCACCTCCATGCAGCAGCGCTGGATGCGACGCTGGACCATCCTGGAGTACGCCGGACATGGAGGGCTTTTTGGGGCTGATTAAAGTGGTGAACCAGGGAATGTGTTTGTGTTTTTTATTTCTAATAAAGGATTTTTTCGGGTGTGTGTGTTTATTTACTGTAATTTACAGATTAATCATGGAAGGTGTCTCATAGACGCCTGACATGATTTATCTAGGACTTATTGGCAGCTATGGGCTGCCAATAACTCCTTATTACCCCGATTTGCCAACGCACCAGGGCAAATCGGGAAGAGCTGGGTACAGTCCCAGAACTGTCGCATCTAATGTATGCGGCAATTCTGGGCGGCTGTTGGCTGATATTGTTAGGCTGGGGGGCTCCCCATAACGTGGAGCTCCCCATCCTGAGAATACCAGCCTTCAGCCGTATGGCTTTATCTGGCTGGTTTTAAAATTGGGGGGGACCGCATGCCGTTTTTTTTAATTATTTAATTATTTATTTCACTGCACAGTATAGACACGCCCACCGGCTGCTGTGATTGGGTGCAGTGTGACACCTGTCACTCAGCGTGGGGGCGTGTCTCACTGTAACCAATCATAGGCGCTGGTGGGCGGGGTAAGCAAGGAATATGAGATTGTTTAATGGGCGGCCGGCTTTTTCAAAACAGTAAAAGCCGCCGGAGCAGTGTGAATGCCGTGCAGCGCCGGGGATCGGGGATCGGTGAGTATGAGAGAGGGCTGCTCAATTCAGTTACTCAGGAGATTAGCGGTCACCGGTGAGTCCTTCACAGGTGACCGCTAATCAGGGCGCGACACAGGCTCTGTCTGTGTCTGCTGTCATCTGCCATTCACCGCTGCTACATGGCTGTCTGTGTCTGCTGTCATCTGACATGTAGCAGAGCTGAATGGCAGATGACATAGTAAAAACGCATCCCTACACATTACACACGCTTGGCAAGTCAGTAAATAAAAAAAAAAAAGGTGCCCAATGCATACGTCACAGAACACATGATCTAAAGGATCGCACACAAAATTGATCAATTTAACATAGACTACTAACGCTCGTGTGACAGCAAATGAACGACCTACGTGCAATCTCATAAGATCGCATATGCGACCTGGGCGTGTCACATCGCATACGAGATCGCATACCTAATTGTAAGGTGTAAAGCTGGCTTAAAGGTAACCCATTTTAAATATCTAAAAATATTTTTTTCCATATCAAATGTGTTCGTAGCCTTTTCTATATTCTAAGGTCATACAGAGGTGTAAGTTCTACTGTAATGATACTGAGCAAGGACTACTAGATTGATGCTTTTCCTATTAATACTTACCAAATTTTATTGATCCAGTGCCAAAACTAATGCAACCAAAAGCAAGTTTTTTCATTTGACCCAGTTTTTCAAATTCTCTTGGTAGGTGGTCAAGTACCTCGGGGTTTTGTAGCAGATAGATAGTTACTTCTGATAAGTTAGAAAAGTTGTGTATACCACGAATCAAATGTTCTAGAACCAAAGAAACAGAATTAAACATATGAAGAAGGTCTCATCTGTAGTTAACATGAACATTTTTTACAATTTTGCAAATTAGTGAGTCCACCTCCAGCGTAGCACATTCATCTTCTGAGAGCTGCCATCATGCTGACATTACATGCCCACAATTTCTCACAATGCCTTCTGGCACAGATTGAAGCCCTGAGAGTTCACTAGTTGTGAGATCTTGCCGCTATGATTAAAGGGGTCCTGTCAAATTTGAATTCTAGAATATTCGTAATTACACTATTTTATATTCTTCCTTTCTTCACAACATTGAGATATTTAGAGGTGTGCTTGGGACTTATCTATGTGATCATAATCCAGAACACATACTGTTATTGAGTAATAATATTAATAGTTTTTATTTACATTTTTATGTAGATTTATGATTGTATTATTATTATGTGGAGGAAGTACTGGTTTTCCTTAAAACAGATACTGTTAAGGTCCTTTAAAGGGAACCTGTCAGGTGCAATATGCATCCAGGACCACGAGCAGTTCTGTGTGCACATTAGTGATTCCTGCCTAACTGTCCCTGTATACACTAGCATAGATAGAGATCACAAACCAAAAAAGAACTAGCCATCAAGGACAATAATGGTGGTAAAATAGTAATATTTTTATTAATCCAAAAATTATTATATACAGTCAGGTCCAGAAATATTTGGACAGTGACACAAGTTTTGTTATTTTAGCTGTTTACAAAACATGTTCAGAAATACAATTATATATATAATATGGGCTGAAAGTGCACACTCCCAGCTGCAATATGAGAGTTTTCACATCCAAATCGGAGAAAGGGTTTAGGAATCATAGCTCTGTAATGCATAGCCTCCTCTTTTTCAAGGGACCAAAAGTAATTGGACAAGGGACTCTAAGGGCTGCAATTAACTCTGAAGGCGTCTCCCTCGTTAACCTGTAATCAATAAAGTAGTTAAAAGGTCTGGGGATGATTACAGGTGTGTGGTTTTGCATTTGGAAGTTGTTGCTGTGACCAGACAACATGCGGTCTAAGGAACTCTCAATTGAGGTGAAGCAGAACATCCTGAGGCTGAAAAAAAAGAAAAAATCCATCAGAGAGATAGCAGACATACTTGGAGTAGCAAAATCAACAGTCGGGTACATTCTGAGAAAAAAGGAATTGACTGGTGAGCTTGGGAACTCAAAAAGGCCTGGGCGTCCACGGATGACAACAGTGGTGGATGATCGCCGCATACTTTCTTTGGTGAAGAAGAACCCATTGACAACATCAACTGAAGTCCAGAACACTCTCAGTGAAGTAGGTGTATCTGTCTCTAAGTCAACAGTAAAGAGAAGACTCCATGAAAGTAAATACAAAGGGTTCACATCTAGATGCAAACCATTCATCAATTCCAAAAATAGACAGGCCAGAGTTACATTTGCTGAAAAACACCTCATGAAGCCAGCTCAGTTCTGGAAAAGTATTCTATGGACAGATGAGACAAAGATCAACCTGTACCAGAATGATGGGAAGAAAAAAGTTTGCAGAAGAAAGGGAACGGCACATGATCCAAGGCACACCACATCCTCTGTAAAACATGGTGGAGGCAACGTGATGGCATGGGCATGCATGGCTTTCAATGGCACTGGGTCACTTGTGTTTATTGATGACATAACAGCAGACAAGAGTAGCCGGATGAATTCTGAAGTGTACCGGAATATACTTTCAGCCCAGATTCAGCCAAATGCTGCAAAGTTGATCGGACGGCGCTTCATAGTACAGATGGACAATGACCCCAAGCATACAGCCAAAGCTACCCAGGAGTTCATGAGTGCAAAAAAGTGGAACATTCTGCAATGGCCAAGTCAATCACCAGATCTTAACCCAATTGAGAATGCATTTCACTTGCTCAAATCCAGACTTAAGACGGAAAGACCCACAAACAAGCAAGACCTGAAGGCTGCGGCTGTAAAGGCCTGGCAAAGCATTAAGAAGGAGGAAACCCAGCGTTTGGTGATGTCCATGGGCTCCAGACTTAAGGCAGTGATTGCCTCCAAAGGATTCGCAACAAAATATTGAAAATAAAAATATTTTGTTTGGGTTTGGTTTATTTGTCCAATTACTTTTGACCTCCTAAAATGTGGAGTGTTTGTAAAGAAATGTGTACAATTCCTACAATTTCTATCAGATATTTTTGTTCAAACCTTCAAATTAAATGTTACAATCTGCACTTGAATTCTGTTGTAGAGGTTTCATTTCAAATCCAATGTGGTGGCATGCAGAGCCCAACTCGCGAAAATTGTGTCACTGTCCAAATATTTCTGGACCTAACTGTATATTAAAATATGTTTAAAATTGCAAGGATAAAGTAATGAAAAAAGTGCAATAAACACCACAAAGGCACAGCAGAGATTAGGGTAAGCAGAAACAATATAGACTATAAAAGACAAAAAATACACCTAATGAGAATTTGTCCTTAAGTAGGTATACAGCATTATATTCCCAAAGGTATAAAATTACATCAATATGCCAAAACAATCAAATGATTAAATGAATCGCATATCACCCAAATATAACAAAAATTGTATAAGCAGAGCCTAGAATGGTAAAAGGCATATATAAGGTATACCACACTCCCTGATGAAGGCTACAGCCGAAACACATGTTGGTGTGGCTCAGCAGCGGTGAATAATGGCGACAGGTATTTTACCCCTAATTTAGGAATTTTTGACTGTGCTATGCCTGTCTTTTGTACCATGCATTTATGTGTAAGCAGTCTTTTTATATGACTTTTACCATTCTAGGCTCTGGCTATATAATTTTTGTTATATTTGGGTGATATGCAATTCACTTAATCATCTGATTGTTTTGGCATATTGATGTAATTTTACACCTTTGGGAATATAATGCTGTATAACTACTTAGGGACAAATTCTCATTAGGTGTTTTTTATTTTTAATATATATATTTGTCTTTATAGTCTATACTGTTTCTGCTTACCCTAATCTCTGCTGTGCCTTTGTGGTGTTTATTGCACTTTTTTCATTACTTTATCCTTGCAATTTTAAACATATTTTAATATATATAATAATTTTTGGATTTATAAAAATATTACTATTTTACCACCATTATTGTCCTTGATGGCTAGTTTCTTTTTTGGTTTGTCGTTAGGTCTAATAGCCTGGTTCCATGTATTGATTTGGAGACTTTTTTTTATGTCTCATCATTTAATATAAATGGTATCTCCTGTTGGCGACACGATTTTGGTATTATTTAGATAAAGAGATCTTTAGAAAAACTATTTCTAAAGATCGTTTCTTATATGCTACTGAGGCCCATGACTAGTCCCAAGGGCGTAAGTTCTCTTAGCTATTCGGTCCACATAGTATGGTAGCACGCCCCTGTGGGTGTACTAACATGCTAATGAATGCGTAGCAACGCCGCACATACCTCAGTCTTGATGACGGCCAGCGAAGGATAGATGCTCACTGGGCATGATCCAGAGTCCTCAGCACTTCCGGTCATGCACACTGTACCTCACTGAAGCCGTGAAGCTTACACCCGGCCTCAATTTAGTATGCATGACCAGAAGTCAAGGGGACTCCGGATCATGCGCAGTGAGCATCTATCCTCCGCCATGAAGATTGATTTATGTGCGCGTCGCTGCGCGTTCATTAGCATGTTTCTACGCCCACAGGAGCGTGCTTACATGCTATGTGGGCCGACAAGCTAAGGGAACTCACGCCCGTAGGACTAGTCCCTGAGCGCATTAGCATATAAGAAACGATCTTTAGAAATACTTTTTCTAAAGATCTCTTTATCTATGCTGGTGTGTACAGGGACAGATAGGTAGGGATTAGCAATATGTACCCAAAACTGCTTGTGGTTCTGAGTGCATAATGCTCCTGACAGGTTCAATTTAACCCTCAACTGGTGAGGTGGGATTTTTGTCACGCAACTAGTGATGTGGGGCTTCCTATATCCCAGTGTTTAGAAATCTCTAATTTTTACAGAAAATGCAAAGATCACATTTGTTTTAATCGTTTTTTTATTGGCGATTGATTACAAACGAGTATAGCAAATGTTTGACCCCCACAAGTATCAGAAAATGTAATACATTGATGATTCATACCAGCATGTTCCAATGAATGCCAGCTGAACAAAATTTTTCTGGGGTGTTGCAAACCCCACCTCACCAGTTGAGGGTTAAGACTTTTCAAGTCCACCAAATTTAGAACTCATTGACTGGCTATGGTGGACATTTCTAATAAAATTTAACCTTTATTAAGTAATTTATTTAAAACTTGCACGACCAAACCACCATTAAACTAAAGCCTATGCAAACCACTTTACGATTCATGGCTCAGATACCAATATTATCAAAAGGAGAGTGCCTATAAGGGCTTCTTATGCTACCCCTAGAATATTAGATTTTTTCAATAAGTGCTTAAAACCTCAATAGTAACAGTAACAATATTCATTCACTTTAAAAGGAACCTGTCACCAGGTTTTTTCCTTATGAGCTGCGGCCACCACCAGTTAGCTCTTATATACAGGATTCTAGAATACTGTATATAAGAGCCCAGGCCGCTCTGTATAACCTAAAAAACACCTTTATTGTACTCATCTGGGGGGCGATTCGGACCAATGGGTGTCACTGTTCTTGGTGCAGCACCTCCATCTTGTGGGATCGCCGTCCTCCTGCCCGTCCTGTGTGCATTTCGCATTCTGCGTCCTTCACAGAGAGGCTTCCATTGCACTCCTGCGCAGAGCAAAGTACTATAATGCACAGGTGCGACAAAAGGTCAAAGACCAACCGTACATGCGCATTACAATACTTTGATCTGCCCTCAGACAGGGAGATCAAGATGACCATGCGCAGGAGCGCAATGGAGCCCTCTCTGTGAATGACGCCGTATGTATCATGCACGGGGCTGGGCAGGAGGATGGTGATTGCAAGAAGAGGGAGGAGGCGCTGGACCGAGAGTAGTGACACCCATCGTACCGGATCGCCCCTAGGTGAGTATTATAAAGCTGTTTTTTACGTTATACAGCACGGCCTGGGCTCTTATATACAGTATTCTGTATATAATCACTCACTGGTGGTGGCTGCAGCTCATAAGGGAAAAACCTGGTGACAGGTTCCCTTTAATAGCTTAGTCAAGGCTAGGATAAATTAATTATTGCACTAAATTCTAATTAATGGGACTAGTGCTTATTCTTATGGATATATTATATTATATTGACCCCAATATTATCAAAGGAATAAGGGACCATAGGGATTTCCATATATCACCTCCACATTTTGGATTTCACCTAAGCTCTGGACTAGAACAAATATATTCCCTTTAACATGTAATATATTGATTATTGCACTAAGTTCTTACTAAAGTGGCTAGTGTTTCATTCTAAATCATATAATTGGCCCAATGGTTAAAAAGACCTATCTTCCTGTAACCAAAACAAACCAGTTTTAGATATTTTCCTATCTCTGTATCCTAATAAAGACACACTGTGTTATTTTGGCTTACTTTGATATATAAGGTCCTATTGTTACTCAGAGCTGTATGACCAATATTATTCTAAATGTCACACAGTGCTGATATCAACCAACAGGCACTGTTAATTGCAGCCGCACTTCTAATTTTGATTTATTTTGCGTCCACTAAATTGCCCGTGCCACCCTATTTGTCACAACAATCTCAGCCTATTTACTGATTTGCATACATGCTCACATGACCAAACTCAGTGTCCTATCTCTTGCCACCGCTAACCCCTTGACCCCCGGGCGATTTCCTTTTTACGTTTTTTTTTTTGCTCCCCTTATTCTGAGAGCAGTAACTTTTTTATTTTTCCATTAATCTTTTTTCTTGTGGGATGAGTTGTACTTTAAAATGAAACCATAAGATTTACCATATAGTGTACTGGAAAACAGCAAAAAAAAATTCAAGTGCGGTAAAATTGCAAAAAAGTGCGATTGCATAATGGTTTGTGGGATATTTTATTCACCGTGTTAACAATATGGTAAAACTGATGTGTAAGTGTGATGCCTCAGGTCATTGTGAGTTTGTAGACACCAACATGTATAGGTTTACTTTTATATAAGGGGTTCAAAAAAATTCAGAAGTGTGTCCAAAATAAGTGGCACACTTTTTGCACCATTTTCCGCAACCTGTAGCGTTCTCATTTTTTGGGATCTAGGGCTCAGGGATGTCTTATTTTTTGCATCTGAGCTGACATTGTTGATGATACCATTTTTGTGCAGATGCTATGTTTTGATCGCCTGTTATTGCATTTTCCGCAAAATGTGCGACGACCAAAAAACGTGATTTTGGTGTTTGGAATTTGTTTTGCCGCTATGCTATTTACCAAACAGATTAATTGATTTTATATGCTGATAGATCAGGCATTTCTGAATGTGGCAATACCAAATATGTGTATATTTTTTTATCCCTTTAATTTTAATTGGGGGTGATTTGAACTTTTAGGTTTTTCTATTTTTTTTTAAATTTCTTAACACTTTTTACTTTACTTTTTTTATTTACTATTCCCCCTAGGGAACTATAAGGATCAGCAATCTGATCGCTCATTCATTTCTCCTGATTAGAGCTGCACAGCTCAGATCTGCAGAAATGCTTGTCTTCTGTTGCAGGCAGCTCTCTGCTGTCTTTAACAGGAAGTGAGTCTTGATAGCAAAGAAGTCATCACATGACCCTGTGATACCATAGCAACCATCGGCTCCCTGTGATCATGAAGTGATGAGCCAGGGGAGCCTCCGGCCTTGTAGTCGTGGCGGTAGTTTTCAGGCTGGTCCCTGGCTTCACCACTTCTTCAAGGTCGGGGACTGACTTGGTTGGGCAGAGTGTGACAGTGCATTCGCCGGACGTCGTACAAACGATCTTCAGACAAAGGGTGCTGGTTACAAACGACATCCTTTATTACACAACAAAATCCAGCAGTAAAATCAGGCACTTCGGTGGAGCTGGGGGCAGCCTGCCCTAACGCACCCTCTGGTGGGGATATGCCCGGGGTACTCCACTTCGCCGGGCTCCCACACTTTGGTTTCATGCACACCGGACCCACACCAGCTGCTTCATACCCTGAGGTTACGTTCCCCTCCTTGTTCTCCGGCGCCCCCTGGTGGTCCCGCTCACACACTCTGCCCCTTGGTGTTCTCAGCCTTCTGTCCCGGATCCAACTACTTCACACACTCTCACACACTCCCCCCATGCTACAGCCGGCTCCTCCTCCCCGGTGGCGACAGCCGTCCCACCCGGCCACTAGGGGGTGCCCTAACACAACATAAAATCATAAAAGTCAACATTTTTATTAGTTACAATTCCGGGTTAACTATGCTGGTACTGGTAGGGGGTAGGCCCACCCACTACATGCCTCCCCTTTTAAAATCCGAGCCTCCCGGCAAGGCTCTAACTATAAACATAAAACTGAAAACAATGAACATAGCAATAGAATACCCTTCAGCCCAGTCCACAACAGGCGACTTAACAGCGCTCCCGGTCTTTTGATGGCGCCCGGAGGCTCAACAGCGCTCCCGGTCTTTTGATGGCGCCCGGAGGCTCAACAGCGCTCCCGGTCTTTTGATGGCGCCCGGAGGCTCAACAGCGCTCCCGGTCTTTTGATGGCGCCCGGAGGCTCAACAGCGCTCCCGGTCTTTTGATGGCGAGCAACAGGCAAATAAACTCGTATCAACTGTAAACTCTTCGCCCTGCGGAGGAGTTCCTGCCTCAGTCTGACAGCGAGCTCTCTCCGGGCTTTATCAACTGAACTTAAACTTTTGCCGGTCGACCAACAATACCGGTCTTCAAACAAGCCAGCTCGGGTGATCTACTCCGGAGGCCAGGACCGCTTCCATTCGGCCGCCTGGGCCTGGATGTAGGCGCCCAGGGACTGCCCAGGTTGGCGGCGGACCCTCCGGAATGAAACAGGAGCGAAAGGCGGCTCCGATGGCGTGGCCTCTTCAGTTTCCGGTGGGGGCGATGGAGTCGCCACCCGGGGCGGTTGAGACACAGGTTGCGGCACGTCCAGGACTATTACCGGTCTGTTGGTGACACTTTGGTTAACCGCCACCACCGGGGTACCCTTTTCCGGGTCAGCGGTCGGGCCAGACTGCACCTCCGGTGGGACCGCCAGGGTGCGCCGGGAATGGGAGGCATCCATCGGCATCGGTTTCTGCTGGCTCCGGCGCCGTTCCTGGTGCTCCTCCCACTCCAGCTCCTGTTGCCACTGGGCCGCTTCCCGGGCGGTCGGCGTCCGGGTCACGCCAACCGCGAACAGGCCGCGACTTCCCGCCTCGGGTAAGAATTGCACCTTCTCTCCCGGGTAAAGAGTGTGAAGCCTCCTCGGTAGGCCCTCCACGTCCAGGTGGACCCGATTATAAAAATAATCGTCTTCGGTGCTTGCTTCACGGATAAACCCGTAGCCCTCCTGCTGATTGAACTTCACCACTATACCAGTGGTGAATTGCAGGGCCAGCTCCTCACCGCCGGGACCGGACATCATTTCCCGGACGAGGGTATCTGCAAGTAGCCGCTCCTGGACGGGGTCTGGCACCGGAGACGGAGCCCTTGGATATGAGGTAGAGGACGGGACTACAGGGTCCCAAAAGAAGCCCCAGGGATCTTGCTCCAGCCGCTCGGCATACACTTCGGCCGGTTCCCGCACGGGGACAGATGGTGTTGCGGCTGTGGGTGCTGCGGCTGTGGCGACGTGCTGAGGTGTCTCCACAGGGGAATAGGTAATCCCCAGGGGGCGGCTCCCTACCGGTAGCTGGGTGGCATAAGTTGCCCGTACCTCGGTGGTCGTGCCTCCGGTTGTCGCGTCCCAGGTGGTCAGCCAAGTCACCTTCTCCGGACGTGCTGAGTCTCCTGGCCCGGTCGGGATCTCTGGCAAGAATGCTCCTGCTGCGGCAGCGTGTTTGGGACGCTCCCGGCTTAGGCTGGTCAAGGCCATGGCAGTGGCGAGATCCTGTTGTTGGCCGGAAGTCTCCATCTCTTTCTCCTGCTGTGTAGTTAGAAATGGCGGCGGGGTCAATGCTGAGACTGGAGGAAGTGGAGGCGGGCCTATGTTTCCCGCTCTTGAACAGGCTCCACCCCCAGCCTCACACATCATCTTGACTCCTCCGCGGCGGTTCTTCTTTTTCTTTACAATACCGCCCACTTCATATTTCTTTCTTCGTGTCCAGGGGCTGGCGCCTCCCCTCTTGAGGCGGAGTACTCCGTACCTCTTTCTCGGCACCGGCCAGCCCCAGGCTCTTCTTTTGGCGCCAATTCTTCGCGCCTTTTCTTCCTCAGCTTCGCAGACGGCGGCCATCTTGCCGCCATCTTGTGCCCGGTCCAACGCCTTGGGCACTTCTTCCTCCCACCATGGGACTGGAAATCTTCTCTCATAGCCCGGATACGGTGCACTCGGCACCACTTGATCTCCGGCTTCTTGGGTTCCTGGCAGGGGAATCGCATCCTGCCGACTACGCCACATGAAGTGATGAGCCAGGGGAGCCTCCGGCCTTGTAGTCGTGGCGGTAGTTTTCAGGCTGGTCCCTGGCTTCACCACTTCTTCAAGGTCGGGGACTGACTTGGTGGGGCAGAGTGTGACAGTGCATTCGCCGGACGTCGTACAAACGATCTTCAGACAAAGGGTGCTGGTTACAAACGACATCCTTTATTACACAACAAAATCCGGCAGTAAAATCAGGCACTTCGGTGGAGCTGGGGGCAGCCTGCCCTAACGCACCCTCTGGTGGGGATATGCCCGGGGTACTCCACTTTGCCGGGCTCCCACACTTTGGTTTCATGCACACCGGACCCACACCAGCTGCTTCATACCCTGAGGTTACGTTCCCCTCCTTGTTCTCCGGCGCCCCCTGGTGGTCCCGCTCACACACTCTGCCCCTTGGTGTTCTCAGCCTTCTGTCCCGGATCCAACTACTTCACACACTCTCACACACTCCCCCCATGCTACAGCCGGCTCCTCCTCCCCGGTGGCGACAGCCGTCCCTCCCGGCCACTAGGGGGTGCCCTAACACAACATAAAATCATAAAAGTCAACATTTTTATTAGTTACAATTCCGGGTTAACTATGCTGGTACTGGTAGGGGGTAGGCCCACCCACTACAATCACGTGACGGGGACTCCAATGGCAAGGGGAAATTGCGCGTTACCCGCTCCAGGCATTCAAAATGTGACAGCGTGATTAAGGCCTCTTTCACACATCAGGTTTTTTTGCATCAGTCACAATACATCTTGTGACTGATGCGACGGATCCAGTAAAAAAACTGATCCGTCGTACCATACCATAGAGAGAGAGAGAGAGACATCAGAGCATGCTGTTTAAAAAAAAAACGGAATCCGTCGCTGGATTCCGTCATAGGACGGATCCTGCGCCCATAGGCTTCCATTCTAAAAGAACCACACATTCCACATCTTGCAATTAAAGCAATCAGGATAGCATCCTAAATGTTAAACCACTTGTATCCTCAAAGGAATACTTATGATGCTGATAATCCTTAGAAAATTATTAGCTTTATTAAATACTCAAAAATTAAAAACATACAGACAATAGGCATAGTAGGGCAAAAGAGACTGCAAACATAACCCCCAAAAGAGACTGGGGAGAGGTGGGTGGAGACACAAAAAGCCCACAATAGGGCGTTTAGTAATGAATACAAAGATCTGTTCACATAGGATTTATGGTAATCAAAACATTAGTATATGGCCGAATGCCTAATCATAAACCTATGAAAGCGTCAGGTTATAAGGTCACTAATTAGTCCCACAGGGATTGGTAGCAGGGGATTTCTAATATAGAATAACATACAAGGTATTTGAATACAGTTGTTGAGATAACCCCCGACCTTAAAAGTATATCACTGTGGATCCAAATAGTCCCCGGATACAGTATAACAGTATAACTAACAGATCCCACAGGGATTAGTGGACAGGGAATTCTAATATAGAATAGCTTTCAAAAGTACTGTGCAGAATAGTTGAAACAATCCCCCTTGAGGATACAATGGTTTGATTTCCATTCTAAAAGACAACGGAAAGCGACGGTTCCAGCGACGTCCGATTTTTGACGGTGACAAAAAACGTTCATCTACAAGTCACTTCTGTTGGCCGCAAACAGATTTTTCAACGGATTCGCCGTACGACGGATTCAACGTCAGGCCATCTGTCGCAATCTGTCTCTAATACAAGTCAATGAGAAAAAAACGGATCCGTTTTTTTCCCAAAATTACGGCTTGCGACTGATAGTAAAAAGCTGATGTGTGAAAGAGGCCTTAAGGGGTTAACAGGCACGGGTGGATTGCGGATCCACCTGTGCCTGCGAGGCACACATGTCTGATGTACAAATCAGCAGACATGTGCGGAGATCTCTGCTGGCTCATCGCAGCAGCCAGCGGTTATTACCCCTTAACCCCTTCACCACCTGGCCATTAAAACACCCTTACAATTAGGCCATTTTTTGCAATTCTCATTTTGACAAGTTATAACTCTGAAACGCTTCAACGGATTCCGGTGATTCTGACGTTGTTTTTTCGTGACATATTGTACTTCATGATAGTGGTAAATTTAGGACAATAATTTTTGCGTTTTGGAAATTTGGCAAAACATTTGAAAATTTTGCAATTTTCAAAACTTTGAAATTTTATGCCCATAAATCCGAGAGATGTGTCACACAAAATAGTTACTAAATAACATCTCCCACATTTCTAATTTACACCAAAGCAAGTTTAAAACCAAAATTATTTTTTTTGTTAGGAAGTTAGAAAGGTTCAATGTTCATCAGCAATATCTCTTTTTTTTACAATAAAATTTGCAAAACCATTTTTTTAGGGACCACATCACACTTGAAGTGACTTTGAGTGGCTTAAAGGCGGCTTTACACGCCTCGATTTATCGTCCGTTCATATGTGTGATCGCACCCGCCCCCATCGTTTATGCGTTACGGGCAATTTGTTGCCCGTGCCGCACAAACTCGGTAACCCCGTCACACGTACTTACCTCCCGAACGACCTCACTGTGGGCGGCGAACATCCTCTTCCTGAAGGGGGAGGGACGTTCGGCGTCACAGCGACATCACACAGCGGCCGGCCAATAGAAGCGGAAGAGAAGAGATGAGCGGGACATAACATCCCGTCCACCTCTTCCACTTCCTTCCGCATTGCCAGCGGGACGCAGGTAAGCTGTGTTCATCATTCCCGGGGGGTCACACGGAACGATGCGTGCTGCCTCGGGAACGATGAACAACCGGCCTGCAGAAGGACGATCGATTTTTTTGAAAATGAGCGACGTGTCAACGAGTAACGATAAGGTGAGTATTTTTGCTCGTTCACAGTCACTCGTAGCTGTCACACGCTACGATATTTCAAACGATGCCGGATGTGCGTCACTAACGACATGAACCCGACGACATATCGTTAGATATATTGTAGTGTGTAACGGGCCCTTAAGTGTCAGAAAATACCCAAAAGTGATACCATTCTAAAAACTGCACCTCTCAGACTGCTCAAAACCCCATCCAAGAAGTTTATTAACCCTTTAGGTTCTTAACAGGAACCAAAGCAATGTGGAAGGAAAAAATGAAAATTTCAATTTTTTTTTTTTACACAAAAATATTACTTTAGCCATAAATTTTTGCATTTTCAAAAGGGTATCTGAAAAAAACGCACCATAAAATTTATTGTGCTATTTGTCCTTAGTACGTTGATACCTAATATGTGAAGGAAATCAATTGTTTGGGTGTACGGCAGGGCTCGGAAGAGAAGGAGCGCCATTCGAATTTTTGAAAGCAAAACTAGCTGGACTCATTAGCAGACGCCATGTCGCGTTTGGAGACTCCCTGAGGTGCTTAAACAATGGAGCTCACCCACAAGTGACCCCAATTTGGAAACTAGACTTTTGAAGGAAATTATTTAGATGTTTGGTGAGCACATTGAACCCCCGGGGCTTCATAGAAGTTGATAATGTTGAAGTGTGAAAAAATATATATATTTTTTTTTACCACAAAATAGTTACTTCAAGCAGGTAGCTTTTTTTTCATAAGGGTATCAGGAAAAATGCACCATAAAATTTTATTTTGCAATTTCTCCAGAGTACGCTGATACCTCATATGTGGTGGAAATCAACTGTTTAGGTGCACGGCAAGGCTCAGAAGGGAAGGTGCACCATTTGACTTTTCAAACGCACGTGCATCACTGATAGGCGGCAGCAGGACGCACACACAGATGAGGTGCAAAAAGCGATGGGGGATACGGACAAAAAAAATTCCTGCCCAAAATTGAGCACGGATACTGATCCATGATGTGCATCTCTGATCAGCGCTCGGCTGCTGCAGGACACAAGATTGGATGAGGTGCAAAAATAGATGGGGGATGCAGATGAAACAAAAAACAATCCTGCCCAAAATTGAGCATGGACACCAATCTGTGATGTGAATCTCTGATCAGCACTCGGCTGCTGAAGGACGCACACACAGATGAGGTTGCACGGGACTGAGGATGACGGACAGAAAAAAACGTACTGCCCAAAATTGAGCACAGATGCCGATCCGTGATGTGCATTTCTGATCAGCAGTCGGCCGCTGCTACACACATGGATGAATAAGGTGCAAAAAGGGACAGGAGAAAAAAAAATAATTTCACTCACAGACCAGAGAGATTAGCAGGAGGATCACTGACTAGAGGAACTGCAGGAGGATTACAAGGCAGCAAGATGGATGCCATGCTCGAGGACCCAGGACAGGAAGGACTCAGTGATGGAGGCAGATGCGATTAGACCAATGAAGACCTCGGACGACCCCGGTAGCAACAGGTAAGGGACGTCAGAGGGGGACAGCAGATGCCGAGGGGGAGACAGGAGAAGCCAAGGGATCACACCGACAGCAGAAGCAGGAGGAGAGTACATAGGGGGCAGGATGAGAAAGAAGGGGGGAACATTGGCAGGGGGTAGGGTGGCAGATCAGGAGTGTGCAGTGGCAGCACGCAGTACTTAAAGCAACAGCAGGATTGGCAATCGGACAGCAGCGGGGTACTACAAGTATCAGCAGGGCACGGTGCAGACATAATGGGGGAGGGCTCTCCAGGCCAAAACAACCCTGGGGAGGGTGGTCACACTCAGGTCAGACCGCCCCCCCGGCATGCTGATTGGCACGATCGCTACAATTAGTGCTGCAGGGGGTGGGGGTGCCATGTTTGCAGGCATCCAGCCAATGCTCTGATGCTGCTGCAGTACCTCATAACTGGATCTCATCAGGTTGCACTGTTTGGGGCATTTTTTTAGCCGAAAACAGTGTGATCACTGTGATTGGTTGTTCAGATTTGAACAGCCAATAAGAACGATCGTAGATGGGGGGGGCCATTCCACCCCCCCGAGGTCAAGCAAAGGTCCGCTGTTGTAACAAACAGCAGGGGTCATCATTTGAAAGCCGTTACTATGGCCATGGCAATCAAATGAATTTTAGGCCGTACCAGTATGTCCCTGGTTGTTAAGTCATTTAAAAATAGGACGTACTGGTACGGCCCATTGTCTTGAAGTGGTTAATGATTTTGGACCTACCAGTATGTCCTTGGTCGTTAAGGGGTTGAAGTAATAGACATATACAAGTGCATCTCAATAAATTAGAATATCATCAAAAAGTTAATTTATTTCAGCAATTCAATACAAAAAGGGAAACATATATATTATATAGAGTCATTACACACAGAGTGATCAATTTCAAGTCTTTATTTCTGTTAAGGATGTTCATTATGGTTTACAGCCAATGAAAACCCAAAAGTCATTACTATTATTAGTCATTAGAATAATTACCACAAAACACCTGCAAAGGCTTCCTAAACATTTACTGTAAAATGGTCCCTTAGGGGTACTTTGCACACTGCGACATCGCTAGCCGATTGTAGCAATGCCGAGCGCGATAGTCCCCGCCCCCGTCGCAGATGTGATATCTCGTGATAGCTGCCGTAGCGAACATTATCGGTACGGCAGCTTCAGACGCACTTACCTGCCCTGCGACGTCGCTCTGGCCGACGACCCGCCTCCTTCCTAAGGGGGCGGGTCGTGCGGCGTCACAGCGACGTCACACGGCAGGCGGCCAATAGAAGCGGAGGGGCAGAGATGAGCGAGACGTAAACATCCCGCCCACCTCCTTCCTTCCTCATTGCAGGCGGAACGCAGGTAAGGAGATGTTCCTCGCTCCTGCGGCTTCATACACAGCGATGTGTGCTGCCGCAGGAACGAGGAACAACATCGTACCTGTCGCTGCAGCGAAATTATGGAAATGACCGACACTACACAGATCACCGATTTTCGACGCTTTTGCGATCGTTTATCGTGCTTCTAGGCTTTACACGTTGCGACATCATTACCGGCGCCGGATGTGCGTCACTTTCAATTTGACCCCAACGATATCGCAGTAGCGATTTCGCAACGTGCAAAGTACCCCTTAGTCTGGTTCAGTAGGCTACACAGTCATGGGGAAGACTGCTGACTTGACAGATGTCCAGAAGGTAGTCATTGGTTCACTCCATAAAGAGGGTAAGCCACAAAAGGTAATTGCTAAAGAAGCTGGCTGTTCACAGAGTGCTGTATCCAAGCATAATAATGGACAGTTGAGTGGAAGGAAAAATTGTGGCAGAAAAAGGTGCACAAGCAACTGGGATAATTGCAGACTTGATAGGACTGTTAAGAAAAGGCCATTCAAAAATTTGGGGGATATTCACAAGGAGTGGACTGCTGCTGGAGTCAGTGCTTCAAGAGCCACCACACACAGATGTATCCAGAACATGGACTACAACTGTCACATTCCTTGTGTCAAGCCACTCATGACCAATAGACAACGCCAGAAGTGTCTTACCTGGACCAAGGAGAAAAAGAACTGCACTGTTGCTCAGTGGTCCAAGCATCAGTTTAATAACCATAGTATCACTGTGCTTGATTGGCCAGCAAACTCGCCTGACCTAAACCCCATAGAAAATGTATGTGGTATTGTCAAGAGGAAGATGAGAGACACCAGACACAACAATGCAGATGAGCTGAAGGCCGCTATCAAAGCAACCTGGTCTTTCATAACACCTCAGCAGTGCCACAGCCTGATCACCACTAGGCCATGCTGCATTGATGCAGTAATTCATGCAAAGGGAGCCCCGACCAAGTATTGAGTGCATTTACTGTACATACTTTTCAGTAGGCGCCAATATTTCTGAGTTTAAATTCATTTTTTCAGTTGGTCTTATATAATATTTTAATTTTCTGAGATAATGACTTTTGGGTTTTCATTGGCTGTAAGCCATAATCATCAACATTAACAGAAATAAACACTTTAAATAGATCACTCTGTGTGTAATTGTACCGCCCCACGCTCGGCTGCAGCCGAGCCGCTCGGATCCGGGCTCGTCAGTGGGTGGCTCAAGCGCCTCCGGACCCGGGGTCACGTCGCTCTGAAAGGATGCTGGCGCTACGTAGGTGGTTGGTAGGTAGGTTTACGGCCAGGACCGTGGTTTGGGTTAAGTTCGTGACGCCACCCACGGGTTGTGGTGAATGTAGACACCACCGCTGCTGTTTACTAGGCCCCCGGGGACAGGGTTGCGCAGCCAGGTGTTGACCCCTCCGTGGGTAGGGGGTTGATGGTCCTGGGGCCCGGTTGTGAGGGTGCGGACAGATTGGTGTAGTGCGGGGCGGTTCGCGGCCCGAGGGCACAGTTGTATTCAACTCTGACAGATACACCGGAGTCTCTGGTAAACCAAAAAGATGGTGGTCGGTGCCCGCAGCCGGCTGCATCTGGTCCCCCACCCGGTTTGGTGGTACCCGCCTTTCTCCTGCACCTTGTTTTGTAGCTGTGGACTGCCTGCGCTTCAGCGACGGGAGTCAGCTCCCCGGCTGTGTGTGTGTCAGGAGAGCCCGTTTGCCCGCAGACACTGGCCCATGGGATTTCTCTGCCTGAGCGGTGGCTTTCTATCCCCCTCGTTGGGCTGTTGTCTTCAGTTGGTTGGGAAAGGACCTAAAGTCCAGACCTCAATCAGTGAATTAACTTAGTCCGGTAGATTCGGGACCTCGTTTCAGGGTCTGAGTACCCCCCTCTGTGCTCTGGTTTCCAGTCGGTTCCCCGGTTCGATACAGTCGTGCCACTACCCTGTCCCGGTCCCTTACGGTTCCACCAGGCCGTCTTCCTGGGCCCTGCAGGCGGAGACCACCGTCTGCCTCTTGACCAAAGGGTGTTCAGGCTAGGACCCAGACCCCTGTCATACGTTTACTCCTCTCTCTTTCACCTCCAAAACTAATCTGCTCTGTTTTTCCCACCTCAGGCTATCCGAACTCCTCGGTGGGCGTGGCCAACCGCCTGGCTCCGCCCCCTGGTGTGAACGTCAAGAACCGAGAGGGGTGACCAAAGTTTTTAGGTTGGCTGCTGTTACCTTTTTAGGGGGAACGAGTGTTTGTGCAAGGGCCTGTCTGTGACTACCTGGCTAGTCCAGGGCGTCACATAATGACTATCTAATATCAGCGTTTCCCTTTTGTATTTAATTATTGAAATAAATTAACTTTTTGATGATATTCTAATTTATTGAGATGCACCTGTACATAGGGTAAACTGTACCATACATATGAAGTCTACGAAGCCTAACAATTTGAAATGGAAAGTTAGGAACAAATATTTTCCAAAGCCTACTTTCTAAAGCCTACTTTCTAAAGGTAGATGCAAGGTTAGTGTGAACAGAGTCTCATTGTTACAGCTAAATAACTCAAATAAAATTGAAATGGAATCACAATTTGATCCTGCCATTGGACTGTACCTGGGTAGTTTTCAGCATAGTTACATCCAATATCCAGGCATTCTAGAGAAGACATCTTGAGAATCAAATCTTGTTCCTCTGCTGACAAATAGGAATCACAAATACATAAATCCCTGAAAGAATTTAAGTGCCGCTTTATTGCGGGAGCAAGGATCCTGACAAAATCTGTGCAATCATTCAATTCTAGCTCAATTCTATCTGATATTGAAAAAAGGACCTTGAAGTTTTCACAATCTACTGGAGAAAAATTATCACGATTCACTTTGGTTGCTTGAATTTTAAAAACTGGCACCTTATGTCCCCCAATAGATTTAAATGGGTTAATAATTGAGTCCATCATTACGATTTGGCTTGGGCAAACTGAGTAGAATTCAGAGCAGTCATTTTTTGACTTTTCATTCTCGATCTTTATATCATTGAGTGAAATATATCCCTCCGCATAATCACTTTCTACTGTTGGGACACCATAACTTTCCAAACATCGCTCCAGTTTTGAATAATCTGGTGGGGTTTGCAGATTTTCTGCATTAATGTTAAACTTGATGCTACTCAACAGACTAATAGTGTCTGGATATTTTTCAATAAAACTGAGAATTTGTTCTGCAGAATTGTTGATGACCAGACTGACCGCATACTCAAATGATTTCCCTGTAAGAAACTCTTTTATTATGGGAGCACAGTCCGGTAGACATTGACTGTCCATGGCTGATTCAATGGAAAATGCCGCCAGTACATTCGTTATAACCAAATTAATGTCCACAGGTTTTTGTTTACGAAGTATCAAAAAAAATAATTCTTCTCCTTGTTTAAGTTCAGGGTGGCGCTGCAAGTGTTCTGTACTGTCTAGATGGCAATCCAAAGCTTCAGGGTTCCCGTAAAGACTGAAAAGATATGACAGGATCTTGAGAGTCGCTTTTGTAGAAATCCTGGTTGCATACTTCAAAAAATAGCAGTAACGTCCAATCAATTTAAGAAAAGTATTTATCTGATGAAGGTAATGAAAACCTTTTTCCAGATCTTCACTTTTCTCAGACTCTAGTAGTTCACTGAGTCTTTTTCCAGCAAGAAACTCCTGGAATGAAGGATCATAAAACATATATATTGAATGGAGTCGTTGTGCTGTAAATTTACTCAATAGTCCATATTTGATGGCTCTGTTCCCGTCCACCCCAGATGCTCTTAAGTCATTTTCTGTAAATTGAAACTGGGAACTGAACAGTCCCTTGAGAGAAAGTTCTCCACAAGAAGACACCTGAGCCTTCACTGCTTCCGTCTCATTAGGAAACTTTGTCAGGTTATATTTGACAAATTCCTTAAACACATAGATGTCACCAGTGGTATTGACATTAGGATAGTGAATCCAAGAGCAACACTGGGCAAGAACCATTAAGGGGGTTTGTAATATGGCTGGAAAATTCGGAGATGTTAGCAATTCCAGTGTAAATGTGTCTAAGTTTTTACTGTCTTGTGGACACAGGTTTTTGGCCAGATAAATTGCACTATATAAAGGGAACTTCTGGATGCTCATGATGGCCCTTGCATATTGCCGCAGCTTCATCCCCTTATCAGTACTCACGGTGATTGCCAGATTCAATCTGTTCCAAGGGTTCTTCAATATAAGTTCCTCTATGGCTTCAGGAGCTGAGTCCACCATACCATAGTCATCCAGGAGGAAGAGGACCTTATCCTTTAGTTTCTCTATAATTTCCACCAGACTTTCTGCTGCCAAAGATGTTGAGCATCCAATCAGTTGTTGGCCTATGATGTCACTGAGATTTTTATGGCTCCCGGCAGAAGCAAGAGCAATATAAAACACAAGACTGAATCTACTGAGTATAGGACAGGATCCTGAGGCCCACAGAATGGCAATCTTTCTGAGAAGAGCCGTTTTCCCACTGCCGGCTTCCCCTTCTATCATGATGACATCACTTAGCTCAGACAGGATATCCGGCAATGTCAGCTGCCGAACTGGTTGATTTTTTATGTCCTTTAACATAACACAAATGTCAGCAAATTGTAAGTTAAGGTCTATAGTAAGGTACTCCCCAAAAGGAGATGAACAGCAGAAGGAAGGATCATGATACTTTTCAATAAGGTGTTTCTTTAAGGTGTCCACTTTTTCTTCCATTTCTGTTTGTCCACTTGTTAAATCTTTAAATGAATAAAAGAAAAATAGCAATGAAAATTTCACATAAGAAAAGCATTATGGACATACTTCTATTATCTTAGTATATCATACACACGTGGTCAAAATTGTTGGTACCCCTCATTTAATGAAAGAAAAACCCACAATGGTCACAGAAATAACATGAATCTGACAAAAGTAATAATAAATGAAAAATCTATGAACATGACCAAATGAAAGTCAGACATTGTTTTCAACCATGCTTCCATAGCATTTTTTTAAAAATATAACTCATAAAATAGGCCTGGACAGAAATAATGGTTCCCTCCTTAACATAATATTTTGTTGCACAACCTTTTGAGGCAATCATTGCAATCAAACGATTTCTTTAACTGTCAATGAGACTTCTGCACCTCTCGACAGGTATTGTGGCCCACTCCTCAAGAGCAAACTGCTCCAGTTTCTTGTGTTTGAAGGTTGCCTTTTCCAGACAGCATGTTTCAGCTCTTTCCAAAGATGCTCATAAGGATTTAGGTCAGGGCTTATAAAAGGCCACTTCAGAATAGTTCAATGTTTTGCTCTTAGCCATTCGTGGGGGTTTCTAGCTTTGTGTTTTGGGTCATTACCCTGTTGCAGACCCACGACCTGCGACTGAGACCAAGCTTTCTGATACTGGGCAGCACATTTCTCTCTAGAATCCCTTGATAGTCTTGAGATTTCATTGTACCCTGTACAGATTCAACACAACCTGTGCCAGATGCAGCAAAGCAACCCCAGAACATAACAGAGCCTCCTCCATGTTTCACCGTAGGGATAGTGTTCTTTGATTTATATGCTTCATTTTTATGTCTGTGAACATAGAGCTGATGTGCCTTGCCAATAAGTTCCATTTTTGTCTCATCTGTCCATAGGAAATTATCCCAGAAGCTTTATGGCTTGTCACCATGTAGTTTGGCAAATTCCAGTCTGGCTTTTTTATGTTTTTTTTTCAACAATGGTGTCCTTCTTGATCGTCTCCTATGAAGTCCACTTTGGCTCAAACAACAACAGATGGTGCGATCTGACACTGATGTTCCTTGAGCTTGAAGTTCACCATTAATCTCTTTAGAAGTTTTTCTGGGCTTCTTTGTTACCATTCGTATCATCGATCTTTTTGATTTGTCATCAATTTTCCTCCTGCGGCCATGTCCAGGGAGGTTGGCTACAGTCCCATGGATCTTAGAATTCTGTATAATATGTGCAACTGTAGTCACAGGAAAATAAGCTGCTTGGAGATGGTCTTATAACCTTTACCTTTAACATGCTTGTCTATAATTTTCTGTCTAATCTCCTGAGACAACTCTTTCCTTCGCTTCCTCTGGTCCATGTTGAGTGTGGTACACACCATGTCACCAAACAGCACAGTGATTATCTGTAGCCCTATATATAGGCCCACTGACTGATTACAAGATTGCAGACACCTGTGATGCTAATTAGTGAATACACCTTGATTTAACATGTCCCTTTTGTCACATTATTTTCAGGGGTACCATCATTTCTGTCCAGGCCAGTTTCATGAGTTTTATTTTCTTTTAAATTCTGTGGAAGCAGAAAAGCAGCAATGTCTGACTTTCATTTGTTAATTTTCATAGATTTTTTTTGTTTATTATTACTTTTGTAAGATTCAAGTTATTTCTGTGACCATCGTGTTTTTTCTTTCATTAAACGAGAGGTACAATTTTGACCACGTGTGTATATCGGTAAATTATAGGTGTTTCCCAAAAGTAAGACAATGACTTCAAATCTGGTGTGTCCCGTGTCAGCAGCTAAGTGGTGAGAATCCTGTCCACAGATGAACTGCAAGGGAAATTATTACATGTGGTTATGGCGTTGTGTCGCCCGGGGACCAGGGGTACTCAGATCCGGGCCACGGGGTCACTTCTGTGGGTATCACGGTGGCGTGACCCGGTCTGTGATCCCAGGCTCCACAGTAAAAGGGGATTTGGTAAGGGAGATTGTTTATTGTCCGTGACGCCACACCACGGTTGTGGTGATTGTGTGGAACACCACCGCTGCTCTGGACGGGGATCCCGGGAGTGATGGTATGGAGCAGCTAGATGTTAATTCTCCCCTCCGTGGGTAGGGGGTTGGTTGTCCCGGGGCCCGGTGATGGGGTAAGCAGGGAGCAGGGCGCAGTGCTGCATTGCGGTGCCCGAGGGCACGGGCGTACTCACAAGTATTTCACACGGAGTCACTGGTAAACTAGGAATTGCCGGTGTCCGCAGCCTTCGGTACGGGGGTGTTAGTGTCCCACACACGGTGCAGCAGCTCCTGTTCTTTCCCTGCAGCCAGGTGCCTTTCTCTCCACTCTCTTCCTCTTTCTCCTCAGCCGGGAACGGGGAATCCACTCCCCTGTAGTGATCCGGGTCACCCTAGGTACCGAGGGGCCACTACCCTGCTCCGGCTACCTCTGGCCCCTTCCTCACTACGGCCTGTCCCGGCCCTCTCGGAGCACGCTTCACTTTCAGCCTGGGAGCTACAACTCCAGGCTTCTCTTCTCTCTGCCTCTCCAAACACTCTGCTCCAGCCCCTCCCCTCTGCTCTGCTTTTCTCTTACACTGGGGGCTGTGGTTTGTCCTGCTGCACCGGTGTGAGATCAGATTACCAAGGAGGATTAACTCTTTCTGTGACAACCTGGCTTTGCCAGGGCGTCACAGCGTTAAATATGTGGATTCATTTAACCCTAATTTTTTAAGGGCCACCATCTGAACAAAAGTCACAGCCATAAAGCTGTCATAATGAGGCTGCTTTCACACCTCCGGTTTTTGCTATGCGGCACAATCCGGCACTTTGTGTGACGCCCTGGGCAAGCCAGGGGTCACAGGTCACAACACCACCACACCCCACACTCCAGGTAGGCACATCACAGCTAAACTACAAATCCTTGTTGCCTTCCTCCAGAGGCTGATGATTCACACCAGGGGGTGGGCCAGGCGGTTGGCTCTGCCCACCGAGGAGGTCACAGCTCTGGAGGCGGGAGAAACCAGGCAGTTAAACCCAGGCAGGGCAAGTGTGAGGAGCTAAAGAGAGAGAGTAAACAAGCAGTGAAAGTAGAGAAGTGGTAAAGGAGGAAAGCAAGTGAGGTGACAAGAAGGAAGGAAAGCCTGAAGGGTCCAGCTTTGTGTAGGGCCAGGACAGCAAGGTCAGCGACGGCGGTGACTGTCTGGAGGGGGACCGTTTGGAAGTTCCTGGAAGGACCCCGTTGGCTGTGTGCCCGGTAGTCTGGAGCAGTGTTCCGAAGGACAGTCAGCACCAGGGCACGGGCCTCTCGGACCCCGGCAAGGCTAGGAGTCGCCAAATTTGCCGAATCCGTCAGTGAAGGGGACGTAGATCCCCCAACAACCAAGTCCCGATTGAAGGCAACAGCCCAACCTGAAGCAGAGAGACACCGCCACCGCCAAGGCACCAGTTTCTCAGGGCCAGCGCCTGCGGGCAAAGTGTAGAGCTCCTCCGGCCCAGATTGTAGTCGGGGAGCGGGTAACCGGAGGGAATCCACCGCTACCACAAGTCAACCATAGGTGCAAGGAAGAGGGACATCACCGTCACCTACCGGGAGTGCAGGTGCAGCCGTCTGTGGGACCGTCCTACCAGCCGTTTGGTTTACCGTACAAACTGTGTCCACGTCTCAGGCTGAGTGAGTACCACAGTGCCGCAAGGCACAGCGCTGCCCCCGCGTCCCTGCGCCCACCAGGCCCCGCACCTCACAAACCATCACCGGGCCCCGGGATCACCAACCCCTGCCCACGGAGGGGCAACACAACACCTGGCTGCTCCGCATCACCATCCCCGGGATCCCCGTATTGAGCAGCAGTGGTGAAATCACCACAACCGTGGGTGGCGTCACGAACTATAACAATCCCCACACCCAACAAACAACCCCTTTCACTCACGGGCGAGGAGTGCCGCTCGAGAAACCCCCGGGATCCGGCCTACGGCTCGAGCCACCACTGAGCAGCGGCCGCCGGACCCGAGCAGAAGGGGGCGAGCGTAGTGTGCCGACACCCTCCTCCCCGCCCGCGACAACTTGGCATCACGAACAGGATCTTACCGCTCTGCCGTCTGGTAGAGGTGCGCCTTGTTACCGCCGGAGGTGTCCGGCAGAAAATTTCAGAAGCCGCCATCTTTGGCGCGAAAAGTTCCTGCTCGAGCGTCTTCTCGAGCAGTAGAGGCGCGAAGGCCAAAACCCCGCCCCGAGAGAGGAGGGGCCGGAAAGAGCTAAGGGGGACGCGATGGCGGCCGGCGGCATGTAGTCGCGGCTATAAAAGCAGGGACGCCAGGACCTTGCAAGCATACCGTTCCTGGAAGAAAGAGAGAAAGACACCATGTGGATGCCGTCCCGAAACACCATGGCCCCCGCGCCGGGAACCGCAGCGTGGGTGGAAATCCGGACCGCGCAGCTCCATCTAAGGCTGCAGGTCAAGATGCAGCTCCTCTTGGAGGAGTGGGAGACCGACATGGCGGACGTTATAGCCACCGTGCGGAGACGCGAGGAGGAAGCGGAGGAAGGGAGGGTGAGTGACCCACGCCCCTATGTCCTGGAGGGACCGGTCGCTGCGGCTGAGGGACCCGGTCCAAGCCCTCTCCCCCCGTTGCCTCCCTCGCCACCCGTCTCGGGGGCCGTGACCCCGCCACTAGGCCCGCTACCACCGCAACCGGTAGCGATACCCAGCCCGTCCGCCCCAGCGGACCGACCTGTAGCCGGAGCCCGTAGCAAACCGGAGGTGTTGCCATGGAAGGCCCCGAAGATTGTGACAGAGACAGTCCCCGAGCAGTTTCCCGAGCCGGAGCCGATGACCCGCTCCGAGCCGAAGGCCCAGCTGCGGAAAGCCCCTGTGCCCATCCCCCACACCTCGGCTGAGGTGGCGCCGGGTTGTTGCTGCAAGGCAGCGCCCAAGGCCATGACACCGCGGGATACGCCGCCCACCTTCCTGACAGTGGGTAACGTTCTGGATGTCCCGCGGGGCCCGACCCGTGCGCCGGCGCTGGCAGCAGCGCCATATTGGGATAGGGAGCCGACAAAGCTGGGTCTGGAGATCGTGGAGAGGGAGAGAAGGAAAGCCGAGCTGGTGGCCCGAGCCATTCGGGAGAAAGAAAATCTTCGGCAAGCGACCTTCCGTGTCCGGGGCCCGTTGTATGAAGGGCAGGTGAGGCGGTTTGATGTCCGCCGGGGCTACGGATTTATATATGAACCGGGCCTGGAGGCCGAAGTGTTTGTAGCCCGGCGGGATGTGAATGCCCATCTGCCCGAGGAGCATCCTGGCCGTAACCTCATACCGGGGGACATGGTGCGGTATACCCGGCACTGCGGAGAGAGGGGGTGGTTTGCCCTGGATGTGAAGCTCAGGGGCAGCAGCGAGAGCAGGGTGAGCTCTGCACCCCCTCCCTCGGATGAAGCAGCAGAAGGACCGGAGTAGGGCAGCAGATGCCCGTTGCACCGTCCCCGTTGGGACCACCACTGAGTTTACAGTTTGTTTGTTGAAAAAGTTTGAAAGTTCTGCTGATAATGAAAATGATGATTACCGAAGCTTCACCTGATTTTGTGTGATTTGCGACCGGCTGGAGCCAGCACCGTTGTCCCTGTTGGGACCGTTTAAAATTGCATGGGAACTATCCATGGACAAGCCCGTGAACTTGCAGGGCAACCACAAACGTTATTGGCTTGTAAATAGGTTGGTTACCGTTACCGTTTTCCGCAATGCCGCCTCCGGAGAGGCAGGTTGGAGGGAGGGCCCTCAGCAGAGCAGGCTGGGGCCCAGCTACCAAAGGAACCGGTGGCTACCCTCTGGAGGGAAGGACAGATCCCGCTCGGGTAACTTGTGCTGGACTGTGGGTCAAGTGGTGCTGCCTGGGCTTTAGGGGCAGCATCAGGGCCAGGTTGCTTGGGTGGGAGAGAGCGGAAACCGTAACCGTAAACCGTTGCAACGTTAAAAGAAATGTGCCTCCCGTCTTGGGAAGAGTTATTAAAAATGTATATATGTTAATTCCCAAATGTTATCTTTTTCAGAAAAATAAAACCGGTGTAGGACGGCAGCCCGCGGACGGTCTGCATTTTGCTAAGGGGGAATGTGACGCCCTGGGCAAGCCAGGGGTCACAGGTCACAACACCACCACACCCCACACTCCAGGTAGGCACATCACAGCTAAACTACAAATCCTTGCTGCCTTCCTCCAGAGGCTGATGATTCACACCAGGGGGTGGGCCAGGCGGTTGGCTCCGCCCACCGAGGAGGTCACAGCTCTGGAGGCGGGAGAAACCAGGCAGTTAAGCCCAGGCAGGGCAAGTGTGAGGAGCTAAAGAGAGAGAGTAAACAAGCAGTGAAAGTAGAGAAGTGGTAAAGGAGGAAAGCAAGTGAGGTGACAAGAAGGAAGGAAAGCCTGAAGGGTCCAGCTTTGTGTAGGGCCAGGACAGCAAGGTCAGCGACGGCGGTGACTGTCTGGAGGGGGACCGTTTGGAAGTTCCCGGAAGGACCCCGTTGGCTGTGTGCCCGGTGGTCTGGAGCAGTGTTCCGAAGGACAGTCAGCACCAGGGCAGGGGCCTCTCGGACCCCGGCAAGGCTAGGAGTCGCCAAATTTGCCGAATCCGTCAGTGAAGGGGACGTAGATCCCCCAACAACCAAGTCCCGATTGAAGGCAACAGCCCAACCTGAAGCAGAGAGACACCGCCACCGCCAAGGCACCAGTTTCTCAGGGCCAGCGCCTGCGGGCAAAGTGTAGAGCTCCTCCGGCCCAGATTGTAGTCGGGGAGCGGGTAACCGGAGGGAATCCACCGCTACCACAAGTCAACCATAGGTGCAAGGAAGAGGGACATCACCGTCACCTACCGGGAGTGCAGGTGCAGCCGTCTGTGGGACCGTCCTACCAGCCGTTTGGTTTACCGTACAAACTGTGTCCACGTTTCAGGCTGAGTGAGTACCACAGTGCCGCAAGGCACAGCGCTGCCCCCGCGTCCCTGCGCCCACCAGGCCCCGCACCTCACAAACCATCACCGGGCCCCGGGATCACCAACCCCTGCCCACGGAGGGGCAACACAACACCTGGCTGCTCCGCATCACCATCCCCGGGATCCCCGTATTGAGCAGCGGTGGTGAAATCACCACAACCGTGGGTGGCGTCACGAACTATAACAATCCCCACACCCAACAAACAACCCCTTTCACTCACGGGCGAGGAGTGCCGCTCGAGAAACCCCTGGGATCCGGCCTACGGCTCGAGCCACCACTGAGCAGCGGCCGCCGGACCCGAGCAGAAGGGGGCGAGCGTAGTGTGCCGACACCCTCCTCTCCGCCCGCGACATTTGCAGGAAAAACGCAACCGTTTTTTTTTTTGCTGCCGGTTGCGTTTTTCCTGCATAGACTTTAATTAGTGCCACATTGTGCAGCATGGCCTTGCGTTCGGTCCGGTTTTTGCCGCATGCGGCAGATTTAGCCGATGCGGTGGCCGGATGGAACGTTGCCTGGTACGTTTTTTTGTGCGGCAAAAAAAACCGCATGGTTTCACCGCATCTGTTGCATAGGTTTCACAGCCGGATTGAGCCGCACGGCTCAAACCGGATGTGTGAAAGCAGCCTGAATTGACGCTGCGTTTGCTGAAATCAGTTTATGTGATAATCATGTCTTTGTAGAACACGTTCTAGCAAGAATTTGCTTTTATTATCTCTCATATATTTACAAGGAGGCAGAAGATTCAGGTATAAAGATGCAACATTTTCACTTATATTTTATTAAAGGGAATCTGTCACCAGTTGTTTCATTTTTCTTGATGTAGAGAGAGAAAACTTGATTCCAACAATGTGTCTCTTACTGAGCTGTTTGCTGTCATTTTGATAACATCACTGTTTTCCCTGTTGCAGATCTACCAGTTATCTGAATGCTGAGCTCTGTATAACTACATCCACATCTCTGATTAGAAGCTTCCTGTGTACACTATGCATCGGCAGAAAGCTGCCAATTAGTGGTGGAGACGAGGTTAAAAAGAAAATGTTAAATATATGGAATGGGACATCTAGTACTCCAGTGATATCTCCTGCCAATAAAACAGTAATTTTATTAAAATTACAACAAGCAGCCTAGTAAGTGACACATCGCTGCATTTGGGGTCACTGCCCCACAATATGCTGCTAACATATTACATAGCAAAAGCCTGCTGACAGACTGCCTTCAAGTCATCTATTAGATAGGCAATAAACATGCACACACATATTGTAGATATATATTCTTCTTACCTGTTAATGAATAATCTCTGTTTTCAGAAGCATATGTGAAAGACGTTCCCTGAAATAAATGTGGTAGATCAGAGTAAAACATACATTCACTGCACTGGTCTATATAGAATATGTGATTAGCCAGTCACAGCTTCAAGTCCCCAAAGGGGACAATTAAATACAGTAAAACATAAAAAAAAAAAGTTTAAAAACCTACCCACCCCTTTCGCCACATTAAAAAATAGAACAGTAAAAAATACACATATTTGGTATCACCGAGTACAGATATGGCCAATCTATCAAAAAATAAAATAAATGTATCTGATCGGTAAAAGAATAATTAGAAAAAAAATCAAAATGTCAGAATTATGTTTTTTTTGTAGCCGCAATATTGCCATAAAATGCAATAAAAGACAATCAAAAGATCACATCTATGCTACAACTATGCATGTTTGGTATCTATGAACTCGTACTGACCTGGGGATTCATATTACAAGGTCAATTTTACCGTATATTGAACATGAGAAATTAAAAACATTGTGTAATTGCACTTTTTTTTGCAAGCTCACGCCATTTGGAATTTTCTTCCTGTTTTTCAGTACAATATATGGTAAAACTAATGGTTTCAGTCAAAAGTACAACTCGTCCTGCAAAAATAAGCTCTCATATGGCTATACTGATGGTAAAATAAAAATGTTATGGCTCTTGGAAGAAGGGGAAGAAAAAATTAAAACGGAAAATGGCTCAAGTTGGGGTGAGGGAGGCCGGGACTGTGTACAGCCAGAGGGATCTGCTGGGGATACCAGAATTTATTCAGCCCTCACCAGGAGTGTTGATGTGTGAGCACTGCAATGCTCGGTACTCGTAACAAGCAGTAGGACAATCGGATGAGCTCGACTTGTGTACCTACCGAGTATAATGGAAGTCAATGGGAAATTCAAGCATTTTTCCTGGAGATTTTCCAGAAAAATGCTCAAGTTCTCTACTGACTTCCATTATACTCGGATACATGAGTCTAGCTCGTCCAAGTGTCCAACTGCTGGTTAGGAGCACCCGAGCATGGTAGTGCCCGCTCATCACTATTCAGGAGAGATTTTTGGGCTGAAGAAGTACAGACGGACAGGGCATTTATCCTCAGATCTGAATACTATACTGGACTGGTGAGGCGCAGGCATTATTTCCAAAACCATAACTGATGAATATCAACAAGTTTGTTAAGAGACGCACTTTGTAACCTGGCAAGCATTTATCTCCTGCAAGTTTACTACTGTGGTGTGTCTGTTATACCAATGTGGCGCCCTGGACAAGCCAGGACGTCACAGGTACTTCAACAACACACCCCACACCCCGGCTAGGCACATCAAAGTCAGACAAAAATCCTTGTTGCCTCCCTCCAGGGGCTGATGTCCACCCCAGAGGGTGGAGCCAGGCGGTTGGCCCCACCCACCGAGGAGTTCACAGTCCTGGAGGCGGGAAAAGGAAGGGAGAGCAGTTAGATCAGAGTTGAGAGAGTGAAGTGGTAAAGGAGCAGACTGACCGTGTCCGGGTACGTGGCCCGGGCACTTACAGCAAGATTGGCAGATGGTGGTGACCGTCTGCAGGAGGGGCTGATTGACGTGAACCGTAAGGACCGGGGACGGGCGGTGACCCGCCGGTAACGGATCGGGGAACGAAGAGAAGCCAGCACCATTCGGCAGGGCCTTCAGACCCCGACCAGGCTTGGAGTCGCCGTAAAACCGGTCAAATCCATCAGCGAAGGGAACCTCCGGGGTTTCCCAGCAGTCAAGACCCGATTGAAGGCAACCGCTCAAACCGTGAAGGGAAATACAGTCACCGCCAAGGCTACGGTTCCCAGGGCCAGAGCCTGCGGGCAAAAGGGGCTCCCTCAGCATCCATCCAAGCTGGGGAGCGGGTTACCGGTGGGAAGCCATCAGAACCGAGAACAGAACACAGGTGCAGGGAAAGGCAGTCACCGCCAACCTACCGGGAGGAAAAAAACCGCAGCCGTCTGTGGGACCCGTCCATCCAGCCGTTTGTTTTACCGGAGACTTTGCATTCATCATTGGCTGAGTGAGTACCACTGTGCCGTGCGGCACCGCGCTGCTGCCGCGACCCTGCACCTCCCCAGGTCCCGTAACCCACCTGTCATCTCTCCCTCACCGGGACAACCAAACCCCCCTACCCACGGAGGGGAGAAACAACATCCAAGCTGCTCCCCGTCATCGCACCCGGGATCCCCGTCCAGAGCAGCGGTGGTGTCACAACCTCACCACAACCGTGGGTGGCGTCACGGACAATAAATCCCCAAAACCATTCCCCTTTTCACTCACGGGCGAGGAGCGCCGCTCGAGTCCCCGGATCCGGCCCACCGCTCGAGCCACCGAGCAGCAAGCGAAGCAGTAGCAGTGCTGGACCCGAGCGTGGTGAGCGCAGCGTCCTCCTCCTCGCCCGCGACACCGCAATTGGAGTTATTAGTGATACTATCCATATTAATAGGGCTTGGACTGGAACTGTATTTGTCACTGTTTGCTCTGTGGCCATTTTCTTTGTTGTCAAGGTAAATTGGGATCCATGATGGTCTCAGCGGCTACTATAGCCTACAGGACCACAGAGCATTATCCTACAAAATGACTGTTTACCTCTGTGCTTGGTGTAATGGCAGAGATTATGGAAACAGTTGCCTTTTAGAGACCCTTAGCAGCACCAGTCGAGGGGGTGCAGATCCTCTGCGTCATCACGGGGTGGCTTGGCCCGGTTCCGTTGCCCCGAGGCATACAGGAAGGGAAGGATGGCGGTGGACGGGAGGCTGGAATGGAGGATGAGCGTGGTAGTTGGAAGTGGAGGATGGGGGTGAAGGTTAGGAAAGTCTATCGGATAATCGTGACACCACCTGTGGTACGTGGCCAGGTATGCGGCCTCCGCTGCAGAGTCTCTCACCGGGGCAGATGTTGGGTGCAGTTGGGCTGGTGTCGATGTCCACAGGCAGAGCGGGATTACCCCGGGGAGGATGATGGAGGACGGGGTTGGTGGTAGTCCCCGTTGGCGGCACAGAGCTGGGCAACGGCAACGGTAAAGGAGAGGCAGAGACAGTTGCTGCGGTTCCAGGTCTTTTTACTCACAGGTTGTTTAAGCGCTGCCCCAGAGTACCGAGCTCTGCCACGATGGGCTCCAGCCGACCCCAGATCCGTGAAAGGTCAGGTCCAGTGTCTGTGTCAGCCTGTGAACCCTTTCCTCCTTTGATGTGCTAAGTATCGGACCCCCATGGCGTGAAGCACTTGGGGGTCCCGGTGTCAGTAAAGTGTCCCATTCTGTATGCCGATAGCGCGGTTCCGTTGTGGGGCCAGTCCTCAATCCTATATGCTATTTGGCGGCAGACTCGTTGGGACGGGTTCGGTGACTGTTCTAGCCATTCCCCACGACCCTTGCAGAGTTGGTAGATAACGTGAAGTATATCTGCCCTAGGTTTCGTTATCCTGACAGCGCCGGTCTTGTGGAGCAGCCGCCTGCTTCTCCCCAGTGACCGTGTTGAACGCCTTGGCCCACAGAGCTGCTTGCAGTACATCCGCTCTGCTCTGTGTTTGTAGCTGTTCTAACTTGTGGTAGTTGTGTTGTGTGTTCCAAGCTATTGCCCCCAGCCGCTGCCACCGGCTGGTTCACTACTTTCACTAGGTCAACCTGCTCTTCCCACTGTGTGCTCCTGACTACCCCTGGTGGTTGCTATTCCCTGGCCCTGAGTCCCCAGTTCCAGTGGATCCGGTGGAGCCCCTGGTGTGGTGGCGTCCTGTAAACCCACTGCTGTAGTGGCCCCCTACTGTGATCCGACCCTGGCCCGGTCTCCATTGGGGAGGGCAACCCGGTGTTACTGTATGTATGTGTGAGTGGAAACCGGTACCGACCTTCCCTAGATCCAGGATAAGTAGTACACTCTAATGGGGGTGCAGTACCCTGTGGCGCCTGAAGCCTCAGGGGCACCACACATACATATTCTATCCTCCCCATCTGTGATTGGTTACAGTTAGATGTTCCCCCATGCTGAGTGACAGCTGTCTGACTGTAACCAATCACAGCCGCTGGTGGGCGGGTCTATATTGTACGTTCAATAAATAAATGAAATAAAGAACTAATAATAATTAAATTAAAAAAATGGCGTGTGGTCCCTTCCTATTTTGATACCAGCCAAGATAAAGCCTCACAGCTGCTGGCTGGTATTCTCCTGTTCTTGTAACAGGATAAGGCACAGCCACTGAACTAGAAATGGAGGTGCACTTGTGGCGCCCCTGACCTGGTCAGGCACCACAGAGTATTGCACCCATGCGGGAGCAATGCTTCCAGGTAATCTCCAAAGGCCAGGATGAGGTGCACACACAAACATATAGTGACCAGGCCTCCCACATCACCAGAGGGGACCCTTGAGTAGCCAGAAGGAGTTAACTTTCAATTCCCAGCTGGGGGTGTGTTCAGGGGCTGGTTGCTAGGAAGCAGGGCAGAGAGAGAGAGGAAGGAGGGGAGTCGAGAGGAAGAAGTTGAAGTGTATGGAGGGGGAGCAGAGAAGCTCCCGTGCAGACAGGTCCTGAGGAGTGCTGTAGCTGAAAGCGGAGGAGAACGGAGTACTGTGGGTCGGCCTGAAGAGCATCCAGAGAAAGAGGGGTGGCTGAGTACGGAGATCCCGGTATCCGAGCACACAAGGGGAACTAGGTCCCCAGTACAGGCAGCAGATCATCCAGAGCTGCTTAACCTACAGGTTGGGGGGGTACTTCATGCCCTCACCACGACTACACAGAGCTTGAGCCAAGCAGCACACCAGGCCCATAAGGGGACAGGGCCAGAAGCCATCCCACCAAGGCCACGCTGCCGGCAGACGAGCCAGAGAGAGGGGAGCAGGGTGGTAACAGCTTCCCTGGAGGGGTCCTACCACGCTTCAAGCAAAGGATCCTCCTAAAACAGAAAGAGTGCAAGGAAGGCGAGTGGACAGCTACCCTCAGAACGGCCTCCTGGAATTCCTGGTTCCACCTGGTTATCACAGTGTCGCCCGGGCATCTCACCGTGACCTCCAAACAGTGAGTAAACACGTTAAAAGACTTCTTGGACTGTGTTTGAGTCATTCTGCGACTTGTGGTACTACAAACCCACACCAGGCCCTGGGGCTTGCCTCACTCTCAGGAGGCTACTATATCCGACTGCACCCACCATCAGCCCCAGGCGTCCCCTAACCTGCAGTGGCGGTCCCCACTGACCGCAATACTGAGAGTGGCGTCACGATTAAAAACTGAAGATTCCCTACCTGTGACCAGCACCAGCTACGTGGAGTCCCTGAAGGTATGCACCGATACAACACCTGTGGGGCTGGCGTCACGAACAGGATAAGGACTAGACCTGTTCAGACAGGTGACAGTGTGCCTCAGAGGTCCGACCGCAAAAATTGAACCGCCGCCATATTGCCATCTTCAAAAGCGCGCGCTGCAGCCCGCGCGAGGGAGAAGAGCACCGCCCACGAAGAGGTGTGGCCGCCCCAGAACCCCCACAATTCGGAGAGCGTTCTGACCCAGGAAGTGGAAAGGGAGCGCGCAGATTTTTTGAAGAAAAATGGACGCTGCAGGAGGTAATGCCCCTGGTCAGGGCGACGCAGCCCAAGCGAGGCCAGCCCCCGTCGCGCTGGACGCAGCAGCGCCTGGTGCCGGTGCCGCGGTCGCAGCCGCGCCGGCTGAAATCTCCCCCATAATGCCAGTTTCCTTGCTGTATGTCCCAGGAGCGCAATGGCTGCCCCAATACGCCGGTAAAATAGACACGCTGACCGGGTTTAAGAAAAAGATCAGCACCCTGCTAGACATGCACGCGATGACTGGTAAGCAGAGGGCCGCTGTGGTGCTGGGACAATTGACTGAGGCAGCAGAATTGGAAGCTGAGTCCTGGACCAATGATGACCGGAGCTCTGTTGAGACCATCTTTGCCAAACTAGCAGCTGCTTTTGAACACCGCACCGAGGGAGAGCTGAGGACGGACTTCTATAACTGCCGGCAGAAGCCCCAAGATAGCATAAGAGCCTATGCCCTCAGGCTGCAGGCTGCACTACGGGCTCTCAAGCTGGTGGACCCTGTCAGTGATCAGGAAGGAAACCGGATGATGAAGGAACAATTCTTGCGGGGCCTGCGCTCTCCTGAGGATGGGAAGCAGATGAAGCTGTGGTCCCTGGAACACCCTGACGTGGACTTTGCCATTCTGAAAGACAGGGCAGTGAAAGCACTCCAACCTCCTGTGGACACAGACCCCGTCGCACCAGCATGGCCTGCCAGTTCCACGGCTGCAGGAGCGGAATCCTCCTCGCAGGCCCTGATGACTGCAAAAGGACTCAACACGCCAGCAGAGACCATAAATACACTATCCTCCCAGGTGCAACAGCTCACTAAGGATGTCGCACAAATCCTGAAAGCAATGCAGTTGCCCTCAGAGACCAAAGTCCCTCATCGGATCCTGCTAGCTGACAACCCAGAGGACGTCCCTTGGATGCGGAGGAGAAGAGGTCCTGCAACCCGAGGCAGGAGCAGTGATCGCTATGACTCATCGGGACAACCCATCTGTCGTCGTTGCCAGGAGGCAGGACACTATGCAAGGGCCTGTCCTTTAAACGAGCCAAACCTGGGGCCGGGGGCCAGTCCTCAGGATTAAGAAGATCAGGCCCAAGTCGCTGCTGTGATCAGTACGTGGGTGGACGTCCTGTCCTGTCCATTGTCCTGGACGGGATCCCTACCCCGGCATTATTGGACACCGGCTCTCAGGTCACCACGATCCCGTATGTCCTTTATCGTAGGTTTTGGTCGGACGACGATCTCCGACCACCGGACCCCTCCCTCACCATCTATGCTGCCAACGGACAACCTATAGACCAGATCGGGGTCAAAGAGGTAACCATAAAGGTGGGAAGGCAGGAAATGAAGGGACAAGGACTGATTGTTGTGGACACTGATATTAGAGAAAGGAACCCGCAAATGATTTTAGGCACTAATGTCATAGAAAATTGCCTAGAGGAAGTGTTGTTGTTGCTTCACCAGATTGTTGAAGGTGCTGAGGGCAGGTCGCAAAGAGCCTTGCAAAAGGAGATCCGAATCATTCTGAGGAAGCAACAGGTAAAACAGACTGGCGGTGAGATTGGTAGTGTACGGGTGATGGATGCAAACCCCATTGTGATACCCCCACGGAGTGAAATGATGATGTGGTGTAGAGCAGCGGTAGGTCTCAGAGGACAAGATTACCAGGCTGTACTAGAGCCCACTCATTCAGACCACTGGCCCACGATTCTGACAGCCAGGGGGGTAGTTGATGTACACAAGGGACGAGTGCCTGTACGAGTGTTGAACTGTGGGGAGGAGGAAGCCAGACTACCAAGGTACGCTACCATAGCCAAACTGTTTACATGCTCAGATGACGCCATAACACCTGTAGGTCCCCTGACACAAGCTGACTCAAAAGAGGGCGAGACCTCCCAAAAGCAGTTAGAGGATTGGTGCCAGAAACTACACGTGGGGACTGACTCTACACCCGACTACCAGAAACATGGGGTTTACAGGGTCGTGCAGGAATACGAGCAGGTCTTTAGTAAGAACCCACTAGACTTTGGTAGGATCAAAGGGGTGCAACATCACATACCCACAGGCAGTCATCCTCCCATTAAGGAAAGACATAGGCTTATTCCACCAGCCCATTACCAGCGCACAAAGGACATGCTGAAGGACATGAAGGAGGCAGGCGTCATAAGGGACAGTTGTAGCCCCTGGGCGGCTCCCCTGGTCCTGGTAAGAAAGAAGGATGGCACGATGAGGATGTGTGTGGATTACAGACGGATAAATCAGATAACACACAAGGATGCCTACCCTTTGCCAAGGATAGAGGAATCCCTCGCTGCCTTGAAAGCCTCTAACTACTTTTCTACCCTAGATCTTACTAGTGGCTACTGGCAAGTATCTGTAGCAGAAGAAGATCGGGAGAAGACGGCCTTCACCACTCCAATGGGCCTCTGTGAGTTCAACAGCATGCCATTTGGACTCTGCAATGCCCCCGGGACCTTCCAGAGGCTTATGGAATGCTGCCTAGGGCACCTCAACTTTGAAACCGTCCTGCTCTACCTGGATGATGTCATCGTGTACTCCAAGACCTACGAGGACCACCTGAAACACCTGGCTGAAGTCTTTGAAGCGCTATCCCGATATGGAATGAAGCTGAAACCATCCAAGTGCCATTTACTGAAGCCAAAGGTCCAGTACCTAGGTCACGTGGTCAGTGCAGAAGGAGTAGCACCGGACCCAGAGAAGGTCACAGTCATCCAGGAATGGCCCACACCTACTACCGTTCGGGAGGTACGTCAGTTCCTTGGCTTGGTAGGCTACTACAGAAGGTTCATCAAGGGCTACACGAAAATGGCAGCGCCTTTGCAAGAGCTCCTGGTAGGCCACCCAAAGAAGAAAGGAAAGATCTCCGGCCCGCCATTTCACTGGGGAGAAGCAGAAGAACACTCCTTCAGACAAATGAAAGGGGCCTTGACGGGTGAAGAGATCCTAGCCTACCCTGACTACGGTCTGCCATTCGTACTGTACACAGATGCCAGTAATGTGGGACTGGGAGCAGTGCTTTCACAGGTGCAGGAAGGCAAAGAGCGTGTGATTGCTTACGCCAGCAGGAAGCTCAGGCCTACTGAAAGAAACCCAGAAAATTATAGCTCATTTAAGCTAGAGTTCCTGGCCATGGTATGGGCTATCACAGAGCGGTTCAAGCACTACCTGGCAGCCACCAAATTCACTGTCTTCACGGACAACAACCCCCTGACCCACTTGGATACTGCTAAATTGGGTGCCATGGAGCAGCGTTGGGTAGCCCGACTGGCGAATTATGACTTTACTGTCAAGTATCGAGCTGGCCGCAAGAACGGCAACGCAGATGCTCTGTCCAGGATGCCTCACCTAGCAGACGAGGGTGAAGATGTAGATGATCTTGAAGAGATTGAGCTGCCAGCGTTCCATCGCCATGGAGCAAAACAGTGTCGGCAGTCGCGTGCCAACCGCCAAGAGGTGACCCTGAACCCACTACCTCACTACAACTGGAAGGAGACCCAGGAAAATGATCCAGCGGTAGGCTTGGTAAAGAAACTGATCAGCCAGCCTGGCGCCAGCCTTGACAAAGGAGCCCCACCTGAGGCACAGTACCTATGGAAGGAGAGGGGTCGATTATTCATCTATCAAGACAAACTTTACAGGAGCATCATTGACCCGAGGACGCATGAGAAGGTGTGGCAAGTGATTGTACCACAGAAGGATACGAGGATGGTGCTAGAAGCCTATCACAATGGTGCAGGCCACTTTGGTTGGAAGAAACTGGAGGCCCTACTTAAAGTAAGATTCTACTGGGTGGGTATGAGATCTGCCCTATAGAAGTGGTGTCGAAACTGCGGGCCCTGCAATCTTAGAAGAAAAGACCAGCACAGCCAGAGAGCACCACTCCAGCCAATCCAAACTAAACGGCCCCTGGAGATAGTGGCCCTGGACCATGTAAAGTTGGCACCCAGCAGACAAGGCTACAACTACGCTCTCACTATGGTTGACCACTACTCCAGATTCCTGGTGGTAGTACCAGTCAAGGACTTGACAGGTCAGACTGCAGCCAAAGCTTTCCAGACACATTTCTGTCGACCACATGGCTATCCAGATCAAGTGCTCACTGACCAAGGACCAGCCTTTGAAGCTGAAGTGTTTAAGGAGTTTTGTAACCTATACGGCTGCCAGAAGATCCGTACTACGCCTTACCATCCTCAGACCAATGGCATGTGTGAGAAAATGAACCACATCATTCTCGACCTTCTGAAGACGCTCCCACTAGAAGAACGAAGTCAGTGGCCGGAAAAGCTGCCCGATCTAGTGGACATGTATAACAACATCCCTGTGAGTTCCACGAACTGCACACCGGCATACCTGATGAGGGCCAGACCAGGGAGATTGCCAGTAGATCTGGAAATGGGAGTTGAGACCCCTGAAGACCATCTACAAGGTGCTGATTGGGATTCCAACCGCCAAGCCCAATACAAGAAAGTACAAGAGTGTGTGGAGCGAAGCCTGACTCAGCAGCGTGAGAAACAAGAAAAGGCCTACAATCGAAAAGCACCTGCTGTTCCTTTGATGCCAGGAGATATAGTTCTCAAGGGAAAGAGAAGGCGTCATAAACTTGACAATCACTGGGAAGAAGAACCCTATACTGTGTTACCATCAACGCTTAGCAATGAAAAGACATGCCTTATCAGCAAAGATGGAGGAAAAACAACAGCTGTCGTTTCTAGAGATCGCCTAAAGAAATGTCCTGAACAACTAAGAATCCCTGAAGAAATTCCCAACCCTGTGCCAGTTCAAGAACCAAAAGAAAGGATGATCCATACTGCGCTTGGAGATTTTCCAGCAAGTTGGCCTCAATACAATGGAGCAGTTGTTATTCCAGTCATTACATTCACTCAATCTAGAGAAGTAGGAGACCTAGAAGCACCTGTTCAGAACCTAGAAGTGCCAAATGTAGCTGAAGCAGAAAACCACGCATTGGTATCAGTACCCAGTACACCCAGAATTCACATTGAGACACATACATCGGGTGGGAGGACACAACCTCAGACAGATGACAGTATAGTACTGCGTAGATCAACCCGCAGCAACTTTGGTCAGCTCCCATTACGCTATAGACAAAGTACAGTTTAGTTGAAAGTGACGGTATGAAGTGTAATGTTTAACCTGTTATAGTTAAGCAACGTTTAAGCGAAATGTGCCCACAAGGACTATTGTGAGACTTCCTTAAAATGTTAGACCACTGGTTATGAACTGGCTTTAACCACAAACTTTGCATTGTAAAAAGTTGCCTTCTTGGTACCAACCACAGGGTCTGCCTGTTGAGGGGCATGGCTCTGCACCAACAAGGGGGCACGCCTGTTTATGGGGCCTGCCCTCCAACACTCGGAAGCGGGTACGCCTGTTTATGGGGCCTACCTTACACCACTCTCCTCAGGAGAGGAAGATTGGAGGAAAGGTCTGGGGAATGTGATGGCCCAGACCTGGTCACCAAAAGGACCGGCGACCTACCTCCTGGAGGTTTTTGGGTGGGGTTCGGACATGTGGGTGGTTGGTGGTGGAATGGTACCTGGTATGTTTAAATGTAAATAATTGCCCCTGTGTGGGAAAAGTTTGTAATTACCTTTTTTCTTTCTCTTGTCTTTGCAGCCCGAGGACGTGCTGATGATAACTAAGGGGGAATGTGGCGCCCCTGACCTGGTCAGGCACCACAGAGTATTGCACCCATGCGGGAGCAATGCTTCCAGGTAATCTCCAAAGGCCAGGATGAGGTGCACACACAAACATATAGTGACCAGGCCTCCCACATTACCAGAGGGGACCCTTGAGTAGCCAGAAGGAGTTAACTTTCAATTCCCAGCTAGGGGTGTGTTCAGGGGCTGGTTGCTAGGAAGCAGGGCAGAGAGAGAGAGGAAGTGAGGAGTCGAGAGGAAGAAGTTGAAGTGTATGGAGGGGGAGCAGAGAAGCTCCCGTGCAGACAGGTCCTGAGGAGTGCTGTAGCTGAAAGCGGAGGAGAACGGAGTACTGTGGGTCGGCCTGAAGAGCATCCAGAGAAAGAGGGGTGGCTGAGTACGGAGATCCCGGTATCCGAGCACACAAGGGGAACTAGGTCCCCAGTACAGGCAGCAGATCATCCAGAGCTGCTTAACCTACAGGTTGGGGGGGTACTTCATGCCCTCACCACGACTACACAGAGCTTGAGCCAAGCAGCACACCAGGCCCATAAGGGGACAGGGCCAGAAGCCATCCCACCAAGGCCACGCTGCCGGCAGACGAGCCAGAGAGAGGGGAGCAGGGTGGTAACAGCTTCCCTGGAGGGGTCCTACCACGCTTCAAGCAAAGGATCCTCCTAAAACAGAAAGAGTGCAAGGAAGGCGAGTGGACAGCTACCCTCAGAACGGCCTCCTGGAATTCCTGGTTCCACCTGGTTATCACAGTGTCGCCCGGGCATCTCACCGTGACCTCCAAACAGTGAGTAAACACGTTGAAAGACTTCTTGGACTGTGTTTGAGTCATTCTGCGACCTGTGGTCCCACACACATACACCGGGGCCTGGGGCTTGCCTCACTCTCAGGGGGCTAATATACTGACTGCACCCACCATCAGCCCCAGGCATCCCTTAATCTGCAGTGGCGGTCCCCGCTGACCGCAATACTGAGAGTGGCGTCACGACAATCCTAAAAGAAGGTTCCCTACCTGTGACCAGACTGTTCCATCCACGTGGAGTCCCTGAAGGTACTGCACCGACACATACTAGCGGGGCTTCACACACTTGTCAGTTTCCAAACCATAGATATCCAAGATAAAACAAGGCACTCTTCAGGGTATACTTTAAACAAAGTTTATTTTCAAAAGATTTTTGATGTGAACATGTGACGTTTCGGCCACGTAGTGGCCTTCATAAAACAACTCACAAAATTGTACGTACTGGAACAAATATATGCAGCAATGTATATTAGCGCAGTATAGAGCAAGACCAATGTCAGTAAGAAAATGGTAATGTAAACAATTTTAAGATGGTGTCAAAACCAGAGATGCACCCAGTAACAGGAGCCAGCGACAGAATAAGCAGCAGTGTCAAGCAGCGGTATCCACCGCTATGCAGTGTGGATATCGCTGCTTGACACTGCTGCTCCATGCTGTCGCTGGCTCCTATTACTGGGTGCATCTCTGGTTTTGACACCATCTTGAAATTGTTTACATTACCATTTTCTTACTGACATTGGTCTTTTTGCATAAGACGCTGCTCTATACTGCGCTAATATACATTGCTGCATATATTTGTTGCAGTACGTACAATTTTGTGAGTTGCTTTATGAAGGCCACTACATGGCCAAAACGTTACATGTTCACAACAAAATTCTTTTGAAAATAAACTTTGTTTAAAGTATACCCTGAAGAGTGTCTTGTTTTATCTTTGATGGCTGGTATTCTCAGGCTGGAGAGACCCACATCATTGGGAGCCCCCCTAGCCTAAAAATATCAGCCAGAAGCCAGCTGGAAGTGCCGCATCCATTAGATGCGACAGTCCCGGGACTTTACCTGGCTCATTACGTTGCCCTGGTGCAGTGGCAAACAGGGTAATATATGAGGTTGATACTAGATATGTAATGTC
>NC_134353.1:848941873-848990141 GCF_048569485.1 Anomaloglossus baeobatrachus
GATCTCCCCTGTTGTCCAGTTGAGTATCGGAGCATGCCGTTTCAACCAGGGGAGTCCTAGTAGGATCTCATCCGTCCCTTCTGGAAGCACCAGAAAGGACACCTGCTCATGGTGGCCTGGTGGTACATCCATCCTGAGAGGGACAGTGATCTGGGTAATGGGTTTGGCAAGTAGGGACCCGTTGACTACCTGGACACTGATTGGTTTAGGCAACAGGACCAGGGGAACAGAGTACCTAGTTGCCAGGGAGGCTGAAATGAAATTGCCGTCAGCGCCAGTGTCTAAACAAGCCAGGGCAGGGAAGACAGTGGTGCCGAACTGCAACTGGGCGCTGAGGGTTAATTTAGAAGGAGAGGCAGCGTCTAGGGTTCCTCCTCTGATGGAAACCAGACTTTGTCTCTTTTCCGATGGTTTTGAACATCGGGTAGCTACATGTCCCCTCTGCCCACAGGCAAAGCAAACGACCGGCGGCCGAGAGCCTGTGGTAGAGGAGACCACCTTGGAGACTTCCATGGGCTCCACAGAGTCATCAACAGAACTGGCTGGGAGACTGGTCTGGTGGGGAAGGAGAGTCAGAGGCTCTGTAGGCCAGGTAGACGTGGGTGCTGAAGAGACCTCGAGCCTCCGCTCCGCGTGGCGGATGTCTATGCGAGAAGCAAGCCGTATCAAGGCCTCTAAGGTGGTCGGCACATCACGCGTGGCCAGTGCGTCTTTGACGAACCCTGCCAGACCCTCCCAGAACACAGGGACAAGGACTTTATCTGGCCAGTCCAGCTCTGCGGCGAGTGTCCTGAACTGCACCGCAAAGTCCCCGACTGAAGTGGACTTTTGCCGAAGGCGTAGGAGTCGCAGCGCGGAGTCGTGGGTGACTTGAGGCCCGAGGAACACCTTTCTCATGGCCTCAAGATAAACTGGAAGGTGATTCACCACCCGATCTCCGCGCTCCCACAACGGCGTGGACCATTTTAGCGCTCTCCCTGTGAGCAGGGACTGGACGAATGCTACTTTCGCCTTCTCAGTAGCATAAAGAGTGGCGGACATCTCCAAGTAGGTGGTAACCTGGTTTATGAAACCACGGCACTCGGAGCTGTCCCCGTTGAAGCGCTCTGGGAGCGCAAGGCGAGGCGACTTTCTGGTCAATTCCACAGCCTGAGTAGCCGCTTGGGTGGCGACTGTTGCTAGAGCAGCCTTATTGAGGGAAGACCGCTCCACTGCTGCCAATCGTGACTCCAACTGCTGCACATAACGCAGCAACTGCTGCTGCTCTTCCGCCATAGCCAGACCTTTGGCGCGACCGTAATGTTACGAGGGGGACCCGGGGAAGCGTGCCAAGATGGGAAATGGACAGCTTCCGCCGGTCAAGGTCCACTGTGCGGTGTAAGGGACCGCTGCTATGGTCAGGAAAGAGTGAGCGGGTTGCTACTAGTGATCGTCTGGAACGTCACAGACGATCTATGTACACCGGTCCACCCTAACCCGTGAGGGTTGTATGGCTCGGGGCTTCTCGTACGGTGTACCTGTTGCACGGGGACGCACAGAGGTGCCTACGCACGTGTGCCAGCGGGAGTCACAGGATATGGCACGAGGGTAGCACAGAGGTGCCCACGCACGTGTGCTTTCAATAACCAGGTGAGTCCGGTGGAGACTCGAGGAGCTCACCTGGGACAGGAACACGGCCTGTTGAAGGAGATACTGCCGGAGCAGCAAGGCAGGAACACGGCCTGCAAACCAGGTGCTGCCTGAGCAGCAAGGGCAAAGCCCACGAAAGACAATGATGTCTGTACAGTGGCGTGGCGTGGCGTGGCGTGGCGTGGCGTGGCGTGGCGTGGCGTGGCGTGGCGTGGCGTGGCGTGGCGTGGCGTGGCGTGGCGTGGCGTGGCGTGGCGTGGCGTGGCGTGGCGTGGCGTGGCGTGGCGTGGCGTGGCGTGGCGTGGCAGCACGCTGCCAGACATCCAAACATAGAAGGCCGGTCGCGCACCGCCATGATGGCAGGGGGAGCTTTTAAGGAGGTGTAGCTCCACCCAAGGGCGGGCGCGAGACGGGCGTGACTCAATCAGGGTTCGTGACGTCCTGGCCCAGCCAGTCAGGATTCAGCACATCACCAGCCTCGTCATGGGGCCGTGTGATATCAGTGAGCGAATCAGAAGACGTCACGTGGAGCACATGCTCATCCTCCTGCCTCTGGGTCATAAAGGCGGGATCCCCGGTTTCACAATGTGCAGAGACATGGGAAGTCTTGCTGCTTCCCTGCGCATCTATTCTTTGCACACTGCACAACTTCCCAGAGCCTCCATGATGCTGAGCAGGAGAGCTCGTGGCAGACAAGGGATGGGAGACTGCTCCATTCCCTGCAAGGGGAGAACCACTAGGTGTCACCCTTCTGCTGTGTCTCTGAGAAGGCAACTCCTGCAGACTGCACAGTCTCCCAGACCTTTGGTGCTGCTGAGCAGTAGGGCTCGTGGCTGACAAGGAATGGGGGACCACCTCATTCCTTGCAACAAGAGAGCCACGACGTGTAACAGGGTACTATCGCACTCGGCATCGCTATCATCGGCTAGCGATGTCGCAGCATGCAAAGTACCCCTTAGGGTCAGTTTTAGAGGTTAATTTCAGTTTTGTACAGGAAAAGTGTAGGGTGGAGCTATAGGAACTGTTGGGATTTTGGGGCCGCTTGATTGGTCAGGGGGTGGTGTTTGTGGGGCAGTATATAGGTCAGGGGGGGGTCATTCCAACCTGGACAACTGCCCTGGTACAATTTTGTTTATCTGACAATGTCGGAAGTTGAGGAGCAATCTCTGTCACAGCAGCGAGTGGAAAGGGGGTGTATTTGAAGGTGGGGTTTGCACAAAACAGCGAGGGGGGAACCCAGTGTAGGAGCAGGTTACTCCTGGTGGTGCAGTTGTTTGGTTAACATGGGTCCTTGCTGGGTTGACGTCTCAGCGGGACATTGGTTGGGCAACATTCGGCTAGGTATCCTTGAGCCGATGAAGTGCGGCTGAGGGCAGATGGGGGAGCTGATGTTGCGATCAAGTGGTTCGGTGGTAACATTTATCTACCCCTCCTCCTTTCGGGTTTTTCTATTCAGGGTTACGAGTCTAATAAAATGTTATTTATTGTTGATTGTATTGTTTATTATTCAATAAACGGGGCTGCTGTGGCCTTTTATATCCAAATATCACGCAGTCTGTGTGTTTATTTTAGATAAGGACTCGTGAGGCAAAGGTTGGGTGGTGCTCGGTCGGGCAAGGTAAGGCCGATCAGTCAGACATTCCGGAGTTAAGTGGGCCAAATCTCAGGAATGGAGAAGTGCAGGAACAAAAAATATACAATGCCAGATTCAAGAGAACACCAGCATTATACCGTATATTGGAAACTTTACTTGAAAAATAGGTGACCAATTTACATCAGCATTTTAACACCAGCTATTACAATAAACAGCACATAAAGAACACGTCAAAGAATGCTTGTAAATGTAAAATGATAAAAAACATTGGCCATAGTATGTGTCTTCTTCAAATAGTTAACTGTGAATGAAGTTAGGACTCCAGCAATGCATGGCTGTGCATGTACACCTAGCTCAGCAATAGATCTATAGTAATGAAGGTTGTGATTGAGCAGTGTATAGCGGGCTTTACACGCTACGACATCGCTCAAGTGATCTCGTTGGGGTCACGGATTTTGTTGTGTGTGACACCTATGAGCGATTTTGCATCGTCGCAAAAATGTGCAAAATCGCTCATCGGTGACATGGGGGTCCATTCTCAAATATCGTTACTGCAGCAGTAACGAAGTTGTTCCTCGTTCCTCGCAGCACACATCGCTCCGTGTGACACCGCAGGAACGAGGAACCTCACCTTACCTGCGTCCCGGCCACAATGCGGAAGGAAGGAGGTGGGCGGGATGTTACATCCCGCTCATCTCCGCCCCTCCGCTTCTATTGGGCGGCGGTTCAGTGATGCTGCTGTGACGTCGCTGTGACGCTGAACGAACCGCCCCCTTAGAAAGGAAGCAGTTCGCCGGTCACAGCGACGTCGCAGGGAAGGTAAGTCCGTGTGACGGGTCCGTGCGATGTTGTGCGACACGGGCAGCGATTGGCCCATGTCGCACAACCGATGGGGGCGGGTACACACGCTGGCGATATCGGTACCGATATCGCAGTGTGTAAAGCGGCCTTTAGGTTTACTTTAAAGTATATTTCACACTTACCGTCATTTCCACAAAACCACAGTAAATTTTGATGTATTGCTGAAGCTCATCACTAGTCTTGTTCCTCTGGAGAAATATACACCTTTACAAAAATATATATGTTGGAATTATTCATTATTTATTAAAAATTCGAGAAACTTTCAGGACTGAATGTTGATTGTGTTAACATATTTTATACATTACTAGGGAAAATTTGAAACAAGCCATAATGTACAGTCTACATTACATTACAGGAAAGGCAAAAAGAGCCATGTAACGCCAGGGAGAAAAAAAATACATTCCTACAATTGCTACGTCCACCTGGGCCAGTGGGTGATTAACCCTTTACACGCATGGTAGTCTTGTTTACAATAGGCTCATTTCGTGGATACTACAATAATGTATGTAACTTGACTATTTGTGACATTATATGTGCTTTTCATGTCACATTACTGTTTGTCTAATCATGTATGTTTTTTGTATGTCCGACTTTTTTAATTGTATTTAATAACGTATATGTTTTAATTAGCACCTTCTTTTGGAAGGCTACAGTTTTTCTTATTTTGCTTTTTCATGCTATTTGTGGATGTGTGCAATTTTGTCCACACCGGGATATACATTTTATATCTAATATATATATATATATATACAGTACATTCCCCTCTGGTATGACCTCTTTACTTACCGTATATGATCAATAGATTTCATGTTTCTAAAGCTTTCCTATTATGTTCAAAGGTTATATACTGTATAGTAAAATAGGGATACAGCATTGGTGTGATATGTGATATGAATTATACATGATATGAATGATACGTGATATGAAACTTACTCTGGAAACCATTTTGCATGTTCTTTCCAGGGATCATCATTTTCTTCCCAATTTGCCAAACATCCACCACAGGAGAAGCACTGCACATGGTCTCTTGTTCCTGTGTTATATAATATAGCAAAGGTAATTTATAAAACATTCATTTATTAAGTCTGCAGTACATGTGCATTAAACTTATTATCCCTGTCCCTGTAGTACCCATTTTGTCCTATAACTTATGATGTCATGGTGATCACGGAACACTGATGGGCGGGGAAGTTTCACATTTCTATTCATACCCCTACTGTTCCTATTGGTACATAGTTCAGAAGGACCTTGTCCTTTGTCTGTGACTCCCTGCAGTGAAAAAGATTGCGCGCTTCTATATACATCCTGATATACCCGTAATTGGTCACAAAAGCGAGGAATGTGAGAGAACAGAATCCTTTTGTTCCTGTAGTATCCAGTTTGTCCTATAACTTATGATGTCATGGTAGCCAGTTTCACATTTCTATTCATGCCTCTACTGTTCCTATTGGTGCATAGTTCAGAAGGACCTTGTCCTTTGTCTGTGACCCTAATTAAACTGGTCACATGTATCAATATAGCCCACGTCTGAATACACCATACAAGGCTGTGCTGTATTGATTTCCAGAGTGCTTGTAAAACAAATGTTATTATCTTGGGGGTGGAAATGACATGGAAGGAGTGTATTTCGCTCACAGCAACCGTGAAAATTCTCTCTTGTTTATAGTGGACATGACTGTTGAGTCTAAAAGGTGGTGTTGTAGCGCCCCTGCGCATTAATGCGCCACAGGGTACTGCGCCTCAACTGAGGTGCAGTATTCATCCCGGGTAAGGAGGGGGTCATTCACTGGTGTGCATCACAATCCATTCAACAAACAGCTTAGTTGCTGTGACGCCCTGGACTATCCAAGTCATCCCAGGTAGTCACACACAACACCACACCCCTCTCCCAGTTAGGTAACATCAGCCAAACTTAAAAGCCTTGTCACCACCCTCCAGGTTTGATGTCTACACCAGGGGGGTGGAGCCAGGCGGTTGGCTCCACCCACCGAGGAGTTCACAGGCCTGGAGGCGGGAACCTAAGTAGTCGAGTTCAAGTTGAAGAGGAGGGTAGTTTTGACAGTGCAGGAGGGAGGTTGAGTTCTCAGGCAGACCTGCGCTCAGGCCTGCCAAAGACTACCAGGTGGCTGGGTCGTAGCCCAGTCACCACTTGCAAGGAGGCAGACGGTAGTGGCCGCCTGCAGGAGACCGGGAAAATGACCGGTGGAACCGTAAGGGACCGGGATAGAGTAGTGGCCCGCCGGACCGAACCGGGGAGCCAACTGGATACCGGAATACCAGGTAGGGTACTCAGACCCCGAACTAGGCTAGAAGCCACCACCATAGTCAAATTAACGGATTGCGGTCTGGACCTCAGGGGTTCATTCCCACCTATGTCCCGATTGAAGGTGTGTCGCCCTGGCAAAAACAGAGGTCTGCATCCATGTTTTTGGTGCAGATCTCACACTCCCTTGGGGAGTTTCCCACACACAGAAAGACACCATCCAATCAGGTCCCACTCAATCTCTCCCCAGGAAAAGGGAGGGGCGGGATGAGCTTAGAAAAAGCAGAGCAGAGTTTAGTTTTCAGTCAGTCTGCAGGAGGAGAGAAGTCTGGACGCAGATCCAGTGGGAAGCTAGGGAGAGTGGCAGTGAGGGCCTCAGGAATAGGCCAGCCGCTTGTGGGGACCCGAAGTGGATTGGGAGAGGGTAGTGGCCCCCCAGTGCCAGCTGTTGGGACCCTGTCCGGACTGGTGCACGGAGCTGACACAGACACAGACCTCAGGCAGGAAAACAACACCTGAATTACACACACGGATGTGGGACCCGTCCTCAGAGCAGCCGGCCGTGGGCACCAGCTATCATCAATTTGGTTTACAAAAGACTCTGAGTATTTCTTCCATCTGCGTTCCTGACCCTCCACATCAATCCAGCTTCATCCAGCACCACGATAACCGAACTGTGAGTGTACTATTCCCTGCAATCCCTGCCACCACCACAACTCCCAATTGGGCCCCGGGACTACAACTCCCCTACCCGTGGAGGGGATCCCACCTTGCTGCCCCACACCATCAGTCCCGGGCATGGTCCCCAGAGGCGGCGGTGGTGCCACCACCTTATCACCGCAACCCACGGGTGGTGTCACAGACGATCAGAACTTTATCCAAAATCCAATCCCCATTTTCACTCGTGGGCAAGGAGCGCTGCTCGAGCCCCAGGTCCAGCCTGACTCGAGCCACCAAGGAAAAGGTACCGGACCCGAGCGTGATTTCCCGAGCAGCCCCGGGATGGAGGACTGGCCCCCGCCCGCGACAAAGGCAACAGCCCAACCATTCCGGATAAGTGCCACTGCCAAGGGCAAGAGATCCAAAGGGCCAGCGTCTGCGGGCAAACGGGCTCCTACGACAGATACACGTCGGGGAGCTGACTACCGGTGTCTAGGCACAGGAGTCAAGATTCACACACACAGGTGCAGGAGAAAGGCGGATACCACAAACCTAATCTGGGAAAAGCTGCAGCCGGCTGCGGGCCCCGTTCATCACTCCATTTGGTTTACCAGTGACTCCAGTGTCTTGTGTCAGAGTGAGTACACCAGTGCCATCAGGCACCGCGCCGCGCTGCACCGCAACACTACACCCTGCACCCGGGCCCAGGCCCGCCGGACCCCGGGACCAACATCTCCTACTCACGGAGGGGTCAACACCTAGCTGCGCTACTACACCGCTCCCAAGGGTCCCCATACCTTCACTGCAGCGGTGGTGTCTACAATCACCACAACCCGTGGGTGGCGTCACGAACTATCATTTCAAACCAAACACCCAAATCCCCACGTGAAGCGCCAACTCCCTTACAGAGCGACTTGACCCCCGGGTCCATGAGAGGCTCGAGCCACCAGCCGCAGTACGAGCACGGATCCGAGCGCCTCGGCGGTCACAGCCGAGCCCGTAGGGCGGCACATTGCCATCCATTGGGACTGGGTTAGGGGAGGGCCATTTGGATGGTCACCATAGTGATTGAGACCTCCCACCCACTAGTTCAGCAACCCGGGGAGATGGAGCTATACACTGGGGAGTAAGGTTACAGAAACACACTGCGTCAGAACAGAGAAAGACAGGCAACATGTGAGACGTGGAGAACACGGTCGCTGAGGGGAGAGCTGATAGCTCCCTCAGGACCAGCGCACACCTCAGGGTGCAGAGGCTGGTGGGCCTTGCAAGTCCTGCCAGCAGAATCCGCTGGGCAGAGGATTTTAAGTCTTCTGGCCCACACAGATCCTGGGGCACAGCAGCATGTAGAGCCAGGAGTCATCATGACCAAAAGGACGGCACCAACTACGGACTCGCATTGCCTGTCATATGGGACAGGAACGTAGCTAATCCAAAGACTCGGGTCCCAGCGTAGCTTCAGGCTGCAGGGACTCACTACACAGTGCAGGGAGGAAGGGCTCACAGAGAAACACACCAGTTCTGACCTCCGAACTGTCCGGGATCATCTAGAGCCTATCACGGCAGAGCACCGCAATCCAAGGGCACAGTGACTTCAGTGAGCAAAAAGAACTTCAACTGCACCCTCTGTGTTGTCCCATCATTGCCAGCTCACTCCCCATTGTGCCCCTGCGCCATAAGTGACTACCACCACTCCCAACATCCTCCCTGGGGCCTGAGCTCTACCTTTGGAGAGCTGTACCATCCGAGCTGCGTAGTCTTCCGCCCCAGAGAAGAAGTTCCACAGCGGTGGCTAAATTTGGCCGCACACCACAAGTAGCGTCACGAACAACTATTCCCATCACACCCATCTTTATTGACACTGCCAGTGTGGCGCCCTGGCCTCGCCAGGTCATCACAGATAACACACAAACACCCCCACCCCCACTAAACAGGGACAACAGCCAAACACAAAACCCTTGTTGCCTTCCTCCAGGGTCTGATGTCTACACCAGGTTGGGCGGAGCTAAGCGGTTGGCTCCACCCACCGAGGAGTTCACAGGCCTGGAGGCGGGAAAAGTGACAGAACAGTGTTGGAGTTTGAAGTGAGAGGAGCAAGCACTTTGGTGTCTGGGTTTGTGGCCCAGGCACTGACAGCAAGGTTGGCAGACGGTGGTGGCCGTCTGCAGGAGTGGTGGAGCAACGGCCCGCCGGTACCGACCGGGGAGCGAAGTGAAGCCAGCACACACAAGCAGGGCCATCGGACCCCAACCAGGCTTGGAGCCGCCGACAATAGTCAGATCCGAATGTGACTGGAACCCCAGGGGTTTCATAACAGCAAAAGTCCCGATTTAAGGCAATCGCCCACACCGTGAGGGTATACAGCTACCGCCTAAGGCTAGAGACCCAAGGGCCAGGGCTCCTCCAGTATCCATACACCGGGGAGCGGACTACCGTTGGGAATCCATAGTAGTCAGAAGGAGAACATCAAGGTGCAGGGAAAGACAGCCGCCATCACCTGTCTGGGGAGAGACACTGCAGCCTGCTACGGGACCCATCCATCCAGCCGTTTGGTTTACCGAGGACTTTGTACCTTTTTACCTTTCTGAGTGAGTACACCCGTGCCATCCGGCACCGCGCCGCGCTATCCTTGCAACCCTGCACCTCACCAACCCTGCCTCCCCGTCACATCATCGGGCCCCGGGATCACCAACCCCTACCCACGAAGGGGGGAAACAACATCACGGCTGCTCCCTACCATCGCTCCCGGGATCCCCGTCACCAGCAGCGGTGGTGCCCATCTTCACCACAACCTGTGGGTGGCGTCACGGACTAAATTCCCCAAACCAACCACCCCTTTCACTCACAGGCAAGGAGCGCCGCTCGAGTCCCCAGATCCGGCCCACCACTCGAGCCACCGAGCAGCAGTCGCAGCAGCGCCGGACTTGAGTGTTAGCGAGAGCGCAGCAGCGGCGTCGGCGTCCCCGCCTGCGACACCGGAGTCACAGAGCCAGACAAGGCCACCGTGGCATCCCAGGAGAAGAAAACCCCGTGGTACCTGAGGAAAGCAACAGTGGATTTGCTGATACGCGTTGTATAATAACAGGAGCTTATATTAATATTAAAGTTAATCATCTTAAAAAACTGGCAGCCCATCTAATAGCGCTCTATCAGACCGAAACTCCTATCCTTGTATAATAGTATTTGGAGAATTATATACGAGGAGGGACAAAGCATGGGATGGGAATGTTTTGTGCTGAGAGAAAAAGGCTCTTTCCCTCAGCACCCAGCTTTCCCATGCTCTACTATACATATTCTCTCAGCACCCAGCTTTCCCATGCTCTGATATGGGAAAGCTGGGTGCTGAGGGAAAGATCTATAGCAGACCATGGGAAATCTGGGTGCCGAGGAAAAGATGGATATCAGACCATAGGAAAGCAGGGTGCTGATAAAGGGATTTCAGATCATGGAAAACCTGCGTGCTGTGGGGAAGGGCCAAGTGTCAGCGTCATTATCCAGTACCCCGACTATCAGTGTCATTATCTCGTACCCCAAGTGTCGGTGTACGTGGAGAGGGGGGCCCAGGTCCACACTTTGCACCAGGGCCCATTAAACTCTAGTTACGCCACTGTATAGAAGTATTCCAGATTTATCAAACAGCATGTAGCATTGTGATAAATCTAGATCATTGAGGACTGTTTAGTCTAAGGGGTACTTTGCACATTGCGACATAGCTAGCCGATGATAGCGATGCCGAATGCGATAGTACCCGCCCCCGTCGCACATGCAATATCTTGTGATAGCTGCCGTAGCGAACATTATTGCTATGGCAGCTTCACATGCACTTACCTGCCCTGCAACGTCGCTCTGGCCGGCGACCCGCCTCCTTCCTAAGGGGGCGGGTCGTGCGGCGTCACAGCGACGTCACACGGCAGGCGGCCAATAGAAGCGGAGGGGCGGAGATGAGCGGGACGTATACATCCCGCCCATCTCCTTCCTTCTGCATAGCTGGTGGAGGCAGGTAAGGAGATGTTCCTCGCTCCTGCGGCTTCACACCTATTGGTGAAACATTATGAAAATGTCCGACGCAACACAGATCACCGATTTTCAACGCTTTTGCGAACGTTTATCGGCGCATCTAGGCTTTACACGTTGCAACGTCGTTACCGGCGCCGGATGTGCGTCACTTTCGATTTGACCCCAACGATATTGCAGTAGCGATGTCGCAACGTGCAAAGTACCCCTAAGGGTATGTTCCCACAATGAGTGTGAGCACTCCAAAACGCTGCTGAGGGTACGGTTCCAATAGCGTATAGCTTCTAATGCGAGATCATCGGAAGCGATATGCCAATGACCCTCGGCTGCGGGTGTCAGTCGAGGGTCATGCGACTCTTGCGATCGTATCAGAGGTGCGGAGAAGAGGGAGGGAGTACTTTCTCCCCATCTCCTCCGCTGCCTGGATCTGCGTATATCGCACTTTGGTCGGATGACATGTGAGTGCAGTGTGATGTTTCACACGCTCCCATAGACTTTTATGGGGGTGCATGAGCCGAGACTCACTGCCAATCGCAGCATGCTGCAATCCATTCCGCGGCATAAGGAATCAATCAATGATGGACACTGCCCAATAGTTTTTGCATTCGAGTGAGAGCAATCCGATGTTTTATCGGATTGCACTCACCCATGCAAAATGCAAGTGGAACGAACCCTAAGGCCGGTGTTCCACTTGCGATTGCCTTGCGTGTATCTCGCGCGAGTTTCGCTGTGCATCACCCTTCATGGACTCATACTCTTCTCACAGAAGCGGGTTGGTTGCATGCATCTTTATGCAGTCGACCCGCTCCTGTGAGCAGAGTGTGAGTTTGTGACGGGTGGTGCACCTAAACCTAAACCCTTAAGCGGGCTTTACACGCATCGACATCGCTAATGAGAAATCGTTGGGGTCACGGAATTCGTGACGCACATCCGGCCTCGTTAGCGATGTCGTTGCGTGTGAAACGCAGGAACGACTATTAACGATCAAAATTACTCACCTAATCGCTGATCGTTGACCAGTCGTTCTAATCCCGATTATCGTTGCTGTTTCAGGACGCAGGTTGTTCGTCGTTCCTGCGGCAGCACACATCTCTATGTGTGACACAGCAGGAACATCACCGTACCTGCGGCCAACCGCAATGAGGAAGAAAGGAGGTGGGCGGGATATTCGGCCCGCTCATCTCCGCCCCTCCGCTTCTATTGGCCGGCCGCTTAGTGACGCTGCTGTGACGCCAAACAAACCGCCCCCTTAGAAAGGAGGCGGTTCGCCGGCCACAGCGACGTCGCTAGGCAGGTAAGTAAGTGTGACGGGTCCGAGCGATGTTCTGCACCATGGGCAGCGATTTGCCCGTGACGCACAACCGACGGGGGCGGGTGCTTTCACCAGCGACATTGCTAGCGATGTCGCTGTGTGTAAAGCCCGCTTTAGAGTTTCTGAGGTTGGATGTTGGCTCGTCCCCTTTTTTAATCTAAACATCTCCAGGTGGTCACATAGTCACCCCATTATAATTTATGATTCTTCTTTTATTTCAGTCGTGCTGATAAACAATTACACACATTTTTTTTTTACCCATGGAGTCCCATCTGCTGTAATAATTTGCAGTGAGAAATTCTGTAACACCTGGTATTAGCAGAAAAGTAGAGAAATCTCATCAATGCTGCAGATAAAATATAAAATGTACTTGTTGATTTTAAACCAAAAGCAAATTTCCACCACAGATTTCACCCTTAGAAGAAAAACAAAAAGCCAGCACTAAATGTGCACTTCAGCACTAAAATTCCAAACTGTACTTATTATAAAAATTTTGAGATTTTTGGCAAAAAATTGCAATTTCTTGAGCTGCCTCTCCACGTCACGGCAAATCTCATTTGAGGCAGTCCTACACTAAAATATTTTTATAAAATGTGCCATACAGCCTCACATATGAATAGTAGAACTGCTCTTAGCAGCACTCACCTGGTCTATTTCAATCCCGTACCCATGACTTGGCTGTGGGCGGGACAGGTCCAAGCAAATGCTGCATGAAGTAAATAGCCTGTGGACAAGGCCTGATGACAATGTGAACAGTCACCAACCGCCATAATCTAGACAGATGGAATACATCCCAAATTGGGGTGCATAGCAAGGTGGAGGTCAACCACCGACCAATTCAATGAAGAAAAACAAAAAGCCAGCACTAAATGTGCACTTCAGCACTAAAATTCCAAACTGTACTTATTATAAAAATTTTGAGATTTTTGGCAAAAAAATTGCAATTTCTTGAGCTGCCTCGCCACGTCACGGCAAATCTCATATTTCACCCTTAGCAATTTTTTTGTGTGTGAAAAAAAATCTTTATTCTGAAACATGCCTATATCTGATATCTCTAATTCTGTGTGTAATTTCATTACTTCTTATCTACATGAACTACTACATCAGACTGACACTCTTATGATTATCACATACATTTAGTAAATTACCATGTTGTACCGTGTGTATTTTTCGAACATCGCACATTGATCTAGTTATCATCTTTTCCTATCTTGCCTTTTTTCAAATTGTGTAAGTAGCCCTTAAGAGGTGTATTTTCAGGGCAAACTTAAAGGGAACCTGTCACCGGTTTTTCGGCCTATAAGCTGCGGCCACCACCACCGGGCTCTTATATACAGCATTCTAACATGCTGTATATAAGAGCCCAGGCCGCTGAGAGAACATAAAAAACACTTTATAATGCTTACCTATCGGTCGTGTGGTGGGCCATCTCTTTCGGACATCTTTGTCCTCTTTCTGAAGCCTGTGTGCATGATGTGTCTACATCATACACACTCGCCAGTCAAGCGCAGGCGCACTACAATACTTTGATCTGCCCTACTCAGGGCAAATCAAAGTGCGCCTGCTCAGGACCTGAATGCCGGCGAGTGTATATGACGTCGGACGCGTCATGCACCGCGGCTAGGGAAGGAGAACAAAGATGGCTAAAAGAGGTGGCACCGGCACCGACCGTTAGGTAGGTATTATAAAGTTTTTTTTATGTTCTCACAGCGGCCTGGGCTCTTATATATAGCATGTTAGAATGCTGTATATAAGAGCCCGGTGGTGGTGGCTGCAACTTTTAGGCCGAAAAAACGGTGACAGGTTCCCTTTAGGTTTGCCCTGAAAACACACCTCTTAAGGGCTACTTACACAATTTGAATGCATTTGCCCACTTTTACTATAACCTACATGCCAGTTTTAGCACTTGACACATTCAGAAAGTTAAAGTCTTATAGTTTCTTTTACAGCAACACTCCATTTTTTTCTTTTTACAGTGCTGTAATGGTGCATTATATCTAAGTTCCCTACCCCTGTCTCCATAGTCTTTACCTTTTTTTTCAATGTCGCTCCGGTCCCACAGCATCATCTTGTGCCAGTAACTTCGGACTGGCCGGACATCAGAAGTTACAGTTAGGTCCAGAAATATTTGGACAGTGACACAAGTTTTGTTATTTTAGCTGTTTACAAAAACATGTTCAGAAATACAATTATATATATAATATGGGCTGAAAGTGCTCACTCCCAGCTGCAATATGAGAGTTTTCACATCCAAATCGGAGAAAGGGTTTAGGAATCATAGCTCTGTAATGCATAGCCATCTCTTTTTCAAGGTACCAAAAGTAATTGGACAAGGGACTTTAAGGGCTGCAATTAACTCTGAAGGCGTCTCCCTCGTTAACCTGTAATCAATGAAGTAGTTAAAAGGTCTGGGGTTGATTACAGGTGTTTGGTTTTGCATTTGGAAGTTGTTGCTGTGACCAGACAACATGCGGTCTAAGGAACTCTCAATTGAGGTGAAGCAGAACATCCTGAGGCTGAAAAAAAAGAAAAAATCCATCAGAGAGATAGCAGACATGCTTGGAGTAGCAAAATCAACAGTCGGGTACATTCTGAGAAAAAAGGAATTGACTGGTGAGCTTGGGAACTCAAAAAGGCCTGGGCGTCCACGGATGACAACAGTGGTGGATGATCGCCGCATACTTTCTTTGGTGAAGAAGAACCCGTTCACAACATCAACTGAAGTCCAGAACACTCTCAGTGAAGTAGGTGTATCTGTCTCTAAGTCAACAGTAAAGAGAAGACTCCATGAAAGTAAATACAAAGGGTTCACATCTAGATGCAAACCATTCATCAATTCCAAAAATAGACAGGCCAGAGTTAAATTTGTTGAAAAACACCTCATGAAGCCAGCTCAGTTCTGGAAAAGTATACTATGGACAGATGAGACAAAGATCAACCTGTACCAGAATGATGGGAAGAAAAAAGTTTGGAGAAGAAAGGGAACGGCACATGATCCAAGGCACACCACATCCTCTGTAAAACATGGTGGAGGCAACGTGATGGCATGGGCATGCATGGCTTTCAATGGCACTGGGTCACTTGTGTTTATTGATGGCATAACAGCAGACAAGAGTAGCCGGATGAATTCTGAAGTGTACCGGGATATACTTTCAGCCCAGATTCAGCCAAATGCCGCAAAGTTGATCGGACGGCGCTTCATAGTACAGATGGACAATGATCCCAAGCATACAGCCAAAGCTACCCAGGAGTTCATGAGTGCAAAAAAGTGGAACATTCTGCAATGGCCAAGTCAATCACCAGATCTTAACCCAATTGAGCATGCATTTCACTTGCTCAAATCCAGACTTAATACGGAAAGACCCACAAACAAGCAAGACCTGAAGGCTGCGGCTGTAAAGGCCTGGCAAAGCATTAAGAAGGAGGAAACCCAGCGTTTGGTGATGTCCATGGGTTCCAGACTTCAGGCAGTGATTGCCTCCAAAGGATTCGCAACAAAATATTGAAAATAAAAATATTTTGTTTGGGTTTGGTTTATTTGTCCAATTACTTTTGACCTCCTAAAATGTGGAGTGTTTGTAAAGAAATGTGTACAATTCCTACAATTTCTATCAGATATTTTTGTTCAAACCTTCAAATTAAACGTTACAATCTGCACTTGAATTCTGTTGTAGAGGTTTCATTTCAAATCCAATGTGGTGGCATGCAGAGCCCAACTCGCGAAAATTGTGTCACTGTCCAAATATTTCTGGACCTAACTGTATATCACAAGCGCTAAATGCAAGTCTATGAGAGCAGGAATGAGGCTCTCATAGACTTTTGTTCATTTGTGATATCCGGCACGCTCCATGAAACAATGCCAGCAGTTGACAGATCACTGGAGACTGACCGAAGCGATGCTGGAAACAGTTGAAGATGGCAGTAAGTGAGTATAAGACAGGGGGCAGAGGACTTTTGAATTTAAAGCACCACTACAGTGCTGAAATAAAATTTAAAAAAAGCACGTTGGACCTCTGTGTACTTTAGATTTGACTTTGCACAGCTGATGGTGAAGTGATCGACTAATGCAAATTTATCTAAAAATTCCATCAACTACATATTGGCACCATTATTTGATTGTATTACCTGTGAAGAAGAATCCAGCCTCCGCTAGTGCACAGGGTTTTATTGAAGCATACACGGGCCAACAGGCGAAGGATTGTAGTCTAATCTGTTCATTTTCCATGGACTCTGTGGCATCAATTGGGTCAGTCTCCTTTGGCTGCACACGAATATCATAAATTGGTATATTACCAGCATCTTTACCCTGAATAAATGCACAGAAAGGATTAAACTTCTTATGCCTTTGCAATGGGGTAGAAGATATAGACTGCCTGCACAGGACCAACCCACAGCAGAAGCACTGGCAGCTGTTCTCCAAACCAGTTCTATAGAAGCCGGCTGAAGCCAACTCTTTTGGGGAACAGCCTGAAAGAGGATCTTGAGTCCAGTGGGTCTTCAGTCTCTTTAGTTCACTTCTCATCGAATAGTTGGGTTTTCTGGGCAGCTGCTCTCTTATTTTTCTGTGTGTTTCTTCAAGCCTACGAACAGATTTGTCTACAGCAAGATGTCTCATATATGTAGGTAACTGCACATCATGTGAGGACTCAAATTCGGAAATCTTTATTAAGTCCATCTTCTCTGAGTGTTTTAATACAAAACACCTACAGAATGTTAGTACATTTCAAGTTGCTGTAGAATTTTTTTGACATCCTGAAAAATAGCAAGAAATCACAAAATTTTACGAACATTTTACAAGACCTCGAGTCCGTCTGCGAGTCTGAAAAGAAAATCAAAGTTGTACTAAGACCATGATTTCCACGTAAATTGGAAGCTGTCTAGCCAAAATGCCAAGAGTGTGTGAAGCAGTAATCAACGCAAAAGGTGGCTACTTTGAGAAACCTAGAATATAAGACATATTTTCAGTTGTTTTACAATTTTTTGTTAAGTATTTCATTCCACATGTTTTCATTCATAGTTTTGATGCCTTCAATGTGAATCTACAATTTTCAGAGAGATGAAAATAAAGAAAACTGTTGGAATGAGAAGGTGTGTCCAAACTTCTGGTCTGTACTGTGTAATATATATATATATATATATATATATATATATATATATATATATATATATATATATGCACTGCTCAAAATAATAAAGGGGACACTTAAACTAGGATTTTGTATTTTGGTGTTCCGTTTATTTTTTTGAGCAGCATATATATATAATATATAAAGCTGAATGTGTGTGTGTGTGTGTGTGTGTGTGTGTGTGTGTGTGTATGTATGTCCGGGATTGGCATCTGCACCATCGCAGCTACAGCCACAAAATTTTGCACACTCACACGTCTGGACCCTGAGAGCGTCATAGGCTATGTTGTGAGGCGAAATTTTAACCCCACGCGTTTCAATTTACCAATCAATTTTGTCCCTATCTACATAATGGGGGAAAAAGTGAAACGAAAAGTGTATCCGCACCGTCGCATTTACAATCACAAAATTTTGCACAGACACCTAATGTGACCCAGGGAACGTCGTAGACTATGTTTTGACAGGAAAATTTAACCCCGCGCTTTACAGTTACTCTCCAAAAAACATGCCTTCATTAAGGTAAATGGAGCCTGGAACTACAGGTTATTAGTAGGAGCTGTGAGTGGTTGCTATAGGAACAAAAGACATTCATAGTATAAGAAGCTTATATGTGAGGTAATAAGATGTCGGTGGGGAGACAGATAGAGAGAGACAGAGAGAGAGAGAGAGATAGACAGAGACAGACATGGAAAGAGACAGACAGAGACAGACAATGAAGAAGACAGACAGAGACAGACGGGGAAAGAGAAAGACAGAAACAGACCTGGAAAGAGACACACCTGGAAAGAGACACACCTTGAAAGAGACAGATGGGGAAAGAGACAGATGGGGAAAGGAAACAGACAGACATGCAGACAGGGACAGAGACAGGCAGACAGGGAAGGAGGAGACAGCCAGAGAGACCGACAAAGATAGATGGGGAAAGACACAGACCTTGATAGAGATAGATGGCGAAAGAGACAGAGAAACAGAGACAGACAAAGACAGGCAGACACGGAAAGAGACAGACAGGAAAAGACACAGACAAAGAGACGGGGAGACAGACCTGGAAAGAGACAGATGGGGAAAGAAACAAAGAGACAGAGACAGGCAGACGAGGAAAGAGGCAGACGAGGAAAGAGGCAGATGAGGAAAGGGGCAGACGAGGAAAGAGGCAGACCTGGAAAGAGGCAGACCTGGAAAGAGACAGACCTGGAAAGAGAGAGACCTGGAAAGAGACAGACGGAGCACATTACTTGGCCAATTTAGTTAAATCTGTGTGGAATATCTGTGGTGTTGAAATATATGTTGTGAAATGCTTCTATCAGCTTAGTTTTTGCCTTTTAATAATTACATTTATATCTATTTGTTTTGTGTGTTTTGTGTGCAGAATACATTTTTGTTAATACATTCTATTTTGTTAACAGCAGTTATTAACCCGGGCGAAGCCGGGTAGTACAGCTAGTATATATATATATATATATATATATATATATACAGTCATATGAAAAAGTTTGGGCACCCCTATTACTGTTAACCTTTTTTCTTTATAACAATTTGGGTTTTTGCAACAGCTATTTCAGTTTCATATATCTAATAACTGATGGACTGAGTAATATTTCTGGATTGAAATGAGGTTTATTGTACTAACAGAAAATGTGCAATCCGCATTTAAACAAAATTTGACCTGTGCAAAAGTATGGGCACCCTTATCAATTTCTTGATTTGAACACTCCTAACTACTTTTTACTGACTTACTAAAGCACTAAATTGGTTTTGTAACCTCATCGAGCTTTGAACTTCATAGGCAGGTGTATCCAATCATGAGAAAAGGTATTTAAGGTGGCCACTTGCAAGTTGTTCTCCTATTTGAATCTCCTATGAAGAGTGGCATCATGGGCTCCTCAAAACAACTCTCAAATGATCTGAAAACAAAGATTATTCAACATAGTTGTTCAGGGGAAGGATACAAAAAGTTGTCTCAGAGATTTAAACTGTCAGTTTCCATTGTGAGGAACATAGTAAGGAAATCGAAGAACACAGGTACAGTTCTTGTTAGGCCCAGAAGTGGCAGGCTAAGAAAAAGATCAGAAAGGCAGAGAAGAAGAATGGTGAGAACAGTCAAGGACAATCCACAGACCACCTCCAAAGACCTGCAGCATCATCTTGCTGCAGATGGTGTCAATGTGCATCGGTCAACAATACAGCGCACGTTGCACAAGGAGAAGCTGTATGGGAGAGTGATGCGAAAGAAGCTGTTTCTGCAAGCACGCCACAAACAGAGTCGCCTGAGGTATGCAAAAACACATTTGGACAAGCCAGTTACATTTTGGAAGAAGGTCCTGTGGACTGATGAAATAAAGATTGAGTTGTTTGGTCATACAAAAAGGCGTTATGCATGGAGGAAAAAAAACACGGCATTCCAAGATAAGCACTTGCTACCCACAGTAAAAATTTGGTGGAGGTTCCATCATGCTTTGGGGCTGTGTGGCCAATGCCGGCACCGGGATCTTGTTAAAGTTGAGGGTCGCATGGATTCAACTCAGCATCAGCAGATTCTTGACAATAATGTGCAAGAATCAGTGACAAAGTTGAAGTTACACAGGGGATGGATATTTCAGTAAGACAATGATCCAAAACACTGCTCCAAATCTACTCAGGCATTCATGCAGAGGAACAATTACAATGTTCTGGAATGGCCATCCCAGTCCCCAGACCTGAATATCATTGAAAATCTGTGGGATGATTTGAAGCGTGCTGTCCATGCTCGGCGACCATCAAACTTAACTGAACTGGAATTGTTTTTTAAACAGGAATGGTCAAATATACCTTCATCCAGGATCCAGGAACTCATTAAAAGCTACAGGAAGCGACTAGAGGCTGTTATTTTTGCAAAGGGAGGATCTACAAAATATTAATGTCACTTTTATGTTCAGGTGCCCATACTTTTGCACCGGTCAAATTTTGTTTAAATGCGGATTGCACATTTTCTGTTAGTACAATAAACCTCATTTCAATCCAGAAATATTACTCAGTTCATCAGTTATTAGATATATGAAACTGAAATAGCTGTTGCAAAAACCCAAATTGTTATAAAGAAAAATGATTAACATTAATAGGGGTGCCCAAACGTTTTCACATGACTGTATATATATATATATATATATATATATATATATATACACACACACACACTCCCTGAGTGTTATGTAAATAAAAGCTTATGACCTGACTTTAAATTCATCCATTGGTTTTATAAATTACTCTTTTGAAAGTTGAAACCCTTCCAAATTTGGTTTAGGTTATGAAAATAAAATTGCTGCAAAGCTGAAATATTGATCATTTAATGAACACAGAAAGGTCAGATTTTGGCAAGACAAAAGTTTTGTCGCCTTGTCATAAAATGCACCCAATCCTAATTTACATCTTCACCTGTGCTCATTAAATGATCGGTTAATTAGTGAGTGTGTATAAAAAGAAACCCAGCACCCCAGACCTTCACTTGAACTGCAACTTGACCTCTGACAACATGCCAAATATCCATCCTGCGACCAAAGCCTTGATTATCAAGAGGCTGAAGATCAGATCCACTGCAGAGGTGGCTGGCACCATTAATGTGTCTTGCGTCAAGTACAAAGAATTAAAACAAATTTGAAGAGACTGGAGATGTTTTCGACAAGCCCAGGTCCGGCAGACCCCACAAGACAACTGCTCAGGAGGAACGTTTGTTGGTTAGAAAATCCAAAGCCAGCCCCTCTTCCACTGCAACAGAGCTCCAACAGGCCTGGTCACCTCAAGCCCCTGTGTCAACTAGAACAGTTTGTAGGATTCTGTCTTGAAATGGCCTCCATGGTTGAATCAGTGCCCAGAAGCCAGCACTAAACAAAAGGCAATTAAAAAATTGTGTGGCATTTGCCAAGTCCCACAGTCTGCTAAACAGATGGACGCTGGAAACGTTTCAGAAGGTGGATTTCTCTGATGAATCTTCAGTTGATTTACACCACAGCCACCGCAAATACTGCAGGAGACCTACTGGAGCTCATATGGATCCGAAATACACCCAGAAAACACTTAAGTTTGGTGGTTTAAAGATCATGGTCTGGGGTTACATTCAGTATGGGGGTGTGAGAAACATTTGTAAGGTGGAAGGCAATATTAATAGCCTAAAATATCAAGAAGTATTAGCTACCTCTTACATTCCCAATCATAAAAGGGGTTAAATTCTGCAGCAGGATGGTGCTCCATCTCATACATCCATCTCTACAACAAAGTTCCCCCTGGCAAAGAAGATCAAGGTGCTCAAGGACTGGCCAGCCCAGTCACCAGACATGAACATCATTGAGCATGTTTGGGGTTGGATGAAAGAGGAAGCTTGGAAGACAAAACCAAAGAATCTAGATGAACTCTGGGAGGCATGTAAGACTGCATTCTTTGGTATTCCTGATGACTTCATCAATAAATGGTATGAATCATTGTTGAACCGCATGGGTACAGTCCTTCAACCTCATGTAAGTCACACAAAATATTAAATATGGCTCTAATAGGACCACATCTTCATTCACCAATGTTATGCAACATATCTTTATATTAGAAGTTAATTATTTTTTTGAATTTCACATTACTTTATGTGGGCGACAAAACTTTTGTCTTGCCAAAATATGACCTTTATTTGTTCATTAAATGATCAATATTTCAGCCCTGCAGCAACTTTATTATCATAACCTAAACCAAATTTGGGAGGGTTTCAGCTTTCAAAAAGAGTAATTTATAAAACCAATGGATGAATTTAAAGTCAAGTTATAAGCGTTTATGTACATAACATGGATAAGGGACAGAACTTCTTTCAGGTAGTACAAGCATACAAGCAATCACATGTTCCAAATCTCAAGGGAGACTAAAAAATAAAATAAAAAAATACAAAAGAGTACAAAAAATATAACGGTTTAAATCACTTTTTCCCCCTCATTCAAAATAAAAGAAATTAAAAAATATATATTTTCTATCATTATGTCCATAAAAATCTGGTCTATCAAAATATAAAATTAAATAACCAATGTGCTAAACTCCATAAAGAAAAAGCAATGGAAATGCCAGATTTGCCATTTCTCAATGCAGCTCCCTCAAAAAAATGCAATACCCGAACCAGATCGGGGGGTGGAATCAGCTGAGTGGGAACAGAGGTGTAGTGTGGAGTCAGAGAGAAGAAGGTTGGAGAGGAGCAGTGGAGGAGCAAAGACCCGTGGTCTGAAGCTGGTACCGCTCGGCCCGGGCATAGACAGAAAGGTCCCAGAGCCCATGGGAATTACTACACTACCCAGTGGACTTGTTCCACATATAATCAACGCATGGAGGGACATGGTCGCAATTCAGGGACTAGTCCCCAGGCTAGAGGAGATTAAATCCATGGGCTCCCTAGTGAAACCAGTGGCCGAGATGTCTCCAAGCACCGAGGCTACCACTGCACACGAATTCACTGGAAAGTGACCCAAAAGAGACCAGAAGAATAGCGCTTTCAGCCGCCCAGCAGGGTTCATGGACACTGATACAGAGTTCAGTGAGCGAGGGCACAAGGTGGGAGGAAGAAGCCAGCGGAGAAGTCGACCAGGGAAAGAGCACAATAAAGAAGGGTGCCCTGGACTCGACCTCCGAACTACCCGGGATCAGAGGGAGCCCAACACGGTAAATCCTGGCACTCCGAGGGTGGTCCACGACTTGTGTGTAACCAGCTACAGAGAGTAAACATCTATTGACTGCATCCTTGAGTCGCTCCCTTATTTGCCTGCGCCCGTCATATTAGATTACTACTAGCACCACCATCTGCCCTGGGGCTTAGCTCTACCTGTGGAGAGCTACACCATATAAGCTGCGTCACCATCAGCCCCAGAGGTCCCTATCTTGCAGCGGCGGCACCCAACTTGCCGCATACCATAGGTGGCGTCACAAATAACTCCCATCACCCCTTAAATCTTTATTAACCGAGACCGCCAGGGTAATGGAGCCGGGCCTGGCCACCGCGGCATCCCAGCAGCAGAACTATCGCAACCCGGTAACGAGTCTCCACAGGCCCGGTTGGTGCGTCAACTTGGCGCTGTGAACATTATTGCGTGCCCGTTACAACGGGTACTGTGTGTCTTAACAGACTGTGGAAAAAGACTATGCAATAGCGGCAATTGAAAAAGAACAGGCGCCATGTGCAATCATATAGCCTTGGTGTATCCACCCTTCATGGACTGGGTAGTGGTATGGCGCGAAAAGCCGTGCCCGCCCCCTGCAGCACCAGAGCAGAAACTAAACTTACCCAAGTGCCCAGAAGTCCCGCCTCCCCAGGAAGTGGCGAAGGATGGGATAACTGCACAGAAAGATTTGGCCTACGCCATAGCAAGTCGCAATCGGGAGCATAGGGTGGCAGCGACCAGCTCCCCTGACTGTCCGGAGCGTGCCCCGGCGCTGTGACCAGTCTTGGATCCCAACTTCTTGGAGGCAGAGGTGAAGAGGCTTCTTAGAGGTAGAGGGGTATGCCCTGCAGGAACCAACAACATCAGCCCAGGAGGAGGAAAAGACCAGCACCAGAGATGGTCCCTGTTGTCCCAGTCACTGAAGATTCCCAACTGGGACCGCTGGCAGCATCTCCAGCACTTCCATCAACACAATGAATCCGTGGGTGGCATGGTACACCATAACGGGCCACGACAAGGGACTGGCAGCCCCTTTAACTCCTACCCAGACCACCAGTGTCATCGATGTGGCTTGCCAACAGCAGTTACTAAAGCTGCAAACGGAGCGGGAACAGCGCCAGGCAAGACGGGAGGAGATGGAGGCCCGCAATATAATAATAATAATAATAATAAGTTTTATCTCTATAGCGCCAGCATATTCCGCAGCGCTTTACAATTAAGAGGGGACATGTACAGACAATATGAGACAATACAAAATAACAAAATTAAGATACCAGTAGGAGTGAGGGCCCTGCTCGTAAGCTTACAGTCTATGAGGAAATAGGGGAGACACAAAAGGTGAATGGGGGGAGAAAAGCTTGTCATATATGGTCCAGCCATCGATTTAATAGGGTATTCAAAAGCAGCTGCATGAACCCGTCGGTGAGAATTTATACAGGTACAGGGGACGAGAACTGGACGTACATTTTTTGAAGGGCAGAAAGGGTCTAGATTAGATCAGGGCAGTGAGGTGCAATATAGCTACCAAAGAGCAGCTCCGCAGGATTCCACCACTGAAGCGGGGACTGCTGATGTACGGGACTGTCATTAGGTTTGACCTGGAAAGGGGATGGGGCTTCATCTGTGAGCCCGGTCTCAAGAAGAACATTTTTGTTTCCCGGCGGGATGTCGAAGCCCACCTCCAAAAGGGTCATCCAGGAAGCGACTTGTAGCCGGCGAAGTAGTAATGTACACCTGTTATAAAGGGGAAAGAGGGTGGTACGCCCTATACGTCAAGCTTCAACCTCCAGAGCAGGGTGCTGCCAAAAAGTAAGGAAGCTTCCCTAACCATGTAAATATGTTTTGATAATGCTTTTTCTTTTGATAATGTCTGAATAATGTTTGCTGACGTTAAATGGACTGGGCCACTGAACTATGTGTGGTCAGAACTTTTCTATGTAAATAGTTTCCCTGATTGCAGCGCCCTATAGGAGAATTTTTTGATCACAGGAGACAAAACCCGTCTGGTGCGGCAGAAGTAACAAAGTGTGATCAGAAACGCTCTGTCGCTCACCGAGAGCCTACGTTGGGGGTTTGTTGGTGGTGGGTCCCCCACTTTGTTTTATTTGTTGCTAAACGTTGCACAACAGGAGCGGTGCAAGGACACTTGGCACCGTGCTCTTCAAAAGTATAATGTGAAAAGAAAATGTCATACTGTCAAAGTTTTATAGAAAAATGTAAGAGTTTATCATATTGGTAACGTTCAAGATGGTGCCTCCCATAATAATAATAATAATAATTTATTTATTTATATAGTGCTATTAATTCCATAGCGCTTTACATACATTGGGAACACTGTCCCCATTGGGGCTCACAATCTAAATTCCCTATCTGTATGTCTTTGGATAAAATGTTGTTTAAAATGTTTATGATGTTGAAAGCATACAAAAATTGGATGTCTGCACTGTATTTTTGTTGTTCCAGCCCGAGGACATGCTGGGATTTGCTGTGGGAGAGTGTGGTGCCCCTTTGGCTTCAGTTGCCACAGAGATACTTCACCTCATCCAGAGGTGTGGTATTCCATCCTGGGTAAGGAGGAGTTCAATACTGGTTCAGACAAAAGCACAGCACACTCACTTAGTAACACATCACCAAACCTGGTGAGTAGAGATGAGCGAACCGGTCCCGGTTCGGCTCGAGGCGGTTCGCCGAACGGGGGGTCTGGCTCGAGTTCGGCTCGTCGAACGTTCGACGAACCGAACTCGAGCCCATAGGAAACAATGGCAGGCAATCACAAACACAGTAAAACACCTAGAAAACACCCTCAAAGGTGTCCAAAAGGTGACAAACAACTCACAACACAACACAAACACATGGGAAAGTGACAAGGACATGTACTCATGCGAAAACAAAACAGCTGGACAAGGAAAAAGAGGAGGACACACAGATATAGGCATGGCACGCCCTTCTAAAGTCATGTAAAACACCGCAAGGTGACTCCAAGCGGAGTCTCCCTTTTTTCCAAAAATTGGGCCCCACACACCCACCCCTTCAGTGGCAGCAGTTGTGCCCCAGTTGTACACTTCACAGCTAGATTTGCATCAAGCACATTCAAAAATACGCCATTCTTATCCGTCCCCAGGATGACACCGGGGTAGGTAGCAAAGTCTTTCCTGATCCCAGCTCTGTTCATCTTGGCTTCTTTTAAAAACACAGCAAGCAAGGGTTACTCCAAGCGGAGTCTCCCTTTTTTCCAAAAATTGGGCCACACAGACACCCACCCCATCAGTGGCAGCACTTGGGCCCTAGTTGCAAACAGGATGTTTTGATTTGCATCAAGCACATTCAAAAATACGCTATTCTTAGCCGTCCCCAGGATGACACTGGGGTAGGTAGCAAAGTCTTTGCTGACCCATGACTTGTTCATCTTGGCTTCTTTTAAAAACAATGTAAGCAAGGGTTACTCCAAGCGGAGTCTCCCCTTTTTTCCAAAAATTGGGCCCCACACACACCCACCCATTCAGTGGCAGCAGTTGTGCCCCAGTTGTACACTTCACAGCTAGATTTGCATCAAGCACATTCAAAAATACGCCATTCTTATCCGTCCCCAGGATGACACCGGGGTAGGTAGCAAAGTCTTTCCTGATCCCAGCTCTGTTCATCTTGGCTTCTTTTAAAAACACAGCAAGCAAGGGTTACTCCAAGCGGAGTCTCCCTTTTTTCCAAAAATTGGGCCACACAGACACCCACCACATCAGTGGCAGCACTTCGGCCCTAGTTGCAAACAGGATGTTTTGATTTGCATCAAGCACATTCAAAAATACGCTATTCTTAGCCGTCCCCAGGATGACACCGGGGTAGGTAGCAAAGTCTTTCCTGATCCCAGCTCTGTTCATCTTGGCTTCTTTTAAAAACACAGCAAGCAAGGGTTACTCCAAGCGGAGTCTCCCTTTTTTCCAAAAATTGGGCCACACAGACACCCACCCCATCAGTGGCAGCACTTGGGCCCTAGTTGCAAACAGGATGTTTTGATTTGCATCAAGCACATTCAAAAATACGCTATTCTTAGCCGTCCCCAGGATGACACCGGGGTAGGTAGCAAAGTCTTTCCTGATCCCAGCTCTGTTCATCTTGGCTTCTTTTAAAAACACAGCAAGCAAGGGTTACTCCAAGCGGAGTCTCCCTTTTTTCCAAAAATTGGGCCACACAGACACCCACCACATCAGTGGCAGCACTTGGGCCCTAGTTGCAAACAGGATGTTTTGATTTGCATCAAGCACATTCAAAAATACGCTATTCTTATCCGTCCCCAGGATGACACCGGGGTAGGTAGCAAAGTCTTTCCTGATCCCAGCTCTGTTCATCTTGGCTTCTTTTAAAAACACAGCAAGCAAGGGTTACTCCAAGCGGAGTCTCCCTTTTTTCCAAAAATTGGGCCACACAGACACCCACCCCATCAGTGGCAGCACTTGGGCCCTAGTTGCAAACAGGATGTTTTGATTTGCATCAAGCACATTCAAAAATACGCTATTCTTAGCCGTCCCCAGGATGACACCGGGGTAGGTAGCAAAGTCTTTCCTGATCCCAGCTCTGTTCATCTTGGCTTCTTTTAAAAACACAGCAAGCAAGGGTTACTCCAAGCGGAGTCTCCCTTTTTTCCAAAAATTGGGCCACACAGACACCCACCACATCAGTGGCAGCACTTGGGCCCTAGTTGCAAACAGGATGTTTTGATTTGCATCAAGCACATTCAAAAATACGCTATTCTTATCCGTCCCCAGGATGACACCGGGGTAGGTAGCAAAGTCTTTCCTGATCCCAGCTCTGTTCATCTTGGCTTCTTTTAAAAACACAGCAAGCAAGGGTTACTCCAAGCGGAGTCTCCCTTTTTTCCAAAAATTGGGCCACACAGACACCCACCCCATCAGTGGCAGCACTTGGGCCCTAGTTGCAAACAGGATGTTTTGATTTGCATCAAGCACATTCAAAAATACGCTATTCTTAGCCGTCCCCAGGATGACACTGGGGTAGGTAGCAAAGTCTTTGCTGACCCATGACTTGTTCATCTTGGCTTCTTTTAAAAACAATGTAAGCAAGGGTTACTCCAAGCGGAGTCTCCCCTTTTTTCCAAAAATTGGGCCCCACACACACCCACCCATTCAGTGGCAGCAGTTGTGCCCCAGTTGTACACTTCACAGCTAGATTTGCATCAAGCACATTCAAAAATACGCCATTCTTATCCGTCCCCAGGATGACACCGGGGTAGGTAGCAAAGTCTTTCCTGATCCCAGCTCTGTTCATCTTGGCTTCTTTTAAAAACACAGCAAGCAAGGGTTACTCCAAGCGGAGTCTCCCTTTTTTCCAAAAATTGGGCCACACAGACACCCACCCCATCAGTGGCAGCACTTCGGCCCTAGTTGCAAACAGGATGTTTTGATTTGCATCAAGCACATTCAAAAATACGCTATTCTTATCCGTCCCCAGGATGACACCGGGGTAGGTAGCAAAGTCTTTCCTGATCCCAGCTCTGTTCATCTTGGCTTCTTTTAAAAACACAGCAAGCAAGGGTTACTCCAAGCGGAGTCTCCCTTTTTTCCAAAAATTGGGCCACACAGACACCCACCCCATCAGTGGCAGCACTTGGGCCCTAGTTGCAAACAGGATGTTTTGATTTGCATCAAGCACATTCAAAAATACGCTATTCTTAGCCGTCCCCAGGATGACACCGGGGTAGGTAGCAAAGTCTTTCCTGATCCCAGCTCTGTTCATCTTGGCTTCTTTTAAAAACACAGCAAGCAAGGGTTACTCCAAGCGGAGTCTCCCTTTTTTCCAAAAATTGGGCCACACAGACACCCACCACATCAGTGGCAGCACTTGGGCCCTAGTTGCAAACAGGATGTTTTGATTTGCATCAAGCACATTCAAAAATACGCTATTCTTATCCGTCCCCAGGATGACACCGGGGTAGGTAGCAAAGTCTTTCCTGATCCCAGCTCTGTTCATCTTGGCTTCTTTTAAAAACACAGCAAGCAAGGGTTACTCCAAGCGGAGTCTCCCTTTTTTCCAAAAATTGGGCCACACAGACACCCACCCCATCAGTGGCAGCACTTGGGCCCTAGTTGCAAACAGGATGTTTTGATTTGCATCAAGCACATTCAAAAATACGCTATTCTTAGCCGTCCCCAGGATGACACTGGGGTAGGTAGCAAAGTCTTTCCTGATCCCAGCTCTGTTCATCTTGGCTTCTTTTAAAAACAATGTAAGCAAGGGTTACTCCAAGCGGAGTCTCCCCTTTTTTCCAAAAATTGGGCCCCACACACACCCACCCATTCAGTGGCAGCAGTTGTGCCCCAGTTGTACACTTCACAGCTAGATTTGCATCAAGCACATTCAAAAATACGCCATTCTTATCCGTCCCCAGGATGACACCGGGGTAGGTAGCAAAGTCTTTCCTGATCCCAGCTCTGTTCATCTTGGCTTCTTTTAAAAACACAGCAAGCAAGGGTTACTCCAAGCGGAGTCTCCCTTTTTTCCAAAAATTGGGCCACACAGACACCCACCCCATCAGTGGCAGCACTTCGGCCCTAGTTGCAAACAGGATGTTTTGATTTGCATCAAGCACATTCAAAAATACGCTATTCTTATCCGTCCCCAGGATGACACCGGGGTAGGTAGCAAAGTCTTTCCTGATCCCAGCTCTGTTCATCTTGGCTTCTTTTAAAAACACAGCAAGCAAGGGTTACTCCAAGCGGAGTCTCCCTTTTTTCCAAAAATTGGGCCACACAGACACCCACCACATCAGTGGCAGCACTTGGGCCCTAGTTGCAAACAGGATGTTTTGATTTGCATCAAGCACATTCAAAAATACGCTATTCTTAGCCGTCCCCAGGATGACACTGGGGTAGGTAGCAAAGTCTTTGCTGACCCATGACTTGTTCATCTTGGCTTCTTTTAAAAACAATGTAAGCAAGGGTTACTCCAAGCGGAGTCTCCCCTTTTTTCCAAAAATTGGGCCCCACACACACCCACCCATTCAGTGGCAGCAGTTGTGCCCCAGTTGTACACTTCACAGCTAGATTTGCATCAAGCACATTCAAAAATACGCCATTCTTATCCGTCCCCAGGATGACACCGGGGTAGGTAGCAAAGTCTTTCCTGATCCCAGCTCTGTTCATCTTGGCTTCTTTTAAAAACACAGCAAGCAAGGGTTACTCCAAGCGGAGTCTCCCTTTTTTCCAAAAATTGGGCCACACAGACACCCACCCCATCAGTGGCAGCACTTCGGCCCTAGTTGCAAACAGGATGTTTTGATTTGCATCAAGCACATTCAAAAATACGCTATTCTTATCCGTCCCCAGGATGACACCGGGGTAGGTAGCAAAGTCTTTCCTGATCCCAGCTCTGTTCATCTTGGCTTCTTTTAAAAACACAGCAAGCAAGGGTTACTCCAAGCGGAGTCTCCCTTTTTTCCAAAAATTGGGCCACACAGACACCCACCCCATCAGTGGCAGCACTTGGGCCCTAGTTGCAAACAGGATGTTTTGATTTGCATCAAGCACATTCAAAAATACGCTATTCTTAGCCGTCCCCAGGATGACACCGGGGTAGGTAGCAAAGTCTTTCCTGATCCCAGCTCTGTTCATCTTGGCTTCTTTTAAAAACACAGCAAGCAAGGGTTACTCCAAGCGGAGTCTCCCTTTTTTCCAAAAATTGGGCCACACAGACACCCACCACATCAGTGGCAGCACTTGGGCCCTAGTTGCAAACAGGATGTTTTGATTTGCATCAAGCACATTCAAAAATACGCTATTCTTAGCCGTCCCCAGGATGACACCGGGGTAGGTAGCAAAGTCTTTCCTGATCCCAGCTCTGTTCATCTTGGCTTCTTTTAAAAACACAGCAAGCAAGGGTTACTCCAAGCGGAGTCTCCCTTTTTTCCAAAAATTGGGCCACACAGACACCCACCACATCAGTGGCAGCACTTGGGCCCTAGTTGCAAACAGGATGTTTTGATTTGCATCAAGCACATTCCAAATCCACAAGCATTTACTCTCCCCAGGATGACACAGGGGTAGTAAATTCCTTCTGGATCCATGACTTGTTCATTTTGATGAACGTCAGTCTGTCCACATTGTCACTGGACAGACGCGTGCGCTTATCTGTCAGCACACACCCAGCAGCACTGAATACACGTTCAGAGACAACGCTGGCAGCTGGACACGACAAAATCTCCAAGGCGTAACTGGAGAGCTCTGGCCATTTTTCTATGTTTGAAGCCCAAAAGGAGCAAGGCTCCAGTTGCACAGTCATGGCATCGATGTTCATTTGGAGATACTCCTGTATCATCCTCTCCAGCCGTTGAGTATGTGTCAGACTTGTTGTCTCTGGTGGCCTTGCAAAAGAGGGTCTAAAAAAATTATGAAAAGATTCCATAAAATTGCTGTTACCGGCACCAGAAAAGGTCCTACTGGTACGGGTAGACTGTTGAAGATGACGAGACCGTCCCATGTTTGTCAAGTTACAACTGGGAGATTCACTCCCTGCACCTGCACGGTTGTTTGGTGGAAAAGCCGAGCTAAGATCTAGTAACAGCTTCTGCTGATACTCCTGCATACGTGCGTCCCTTTCTATGGCTGGAATTATGTCACAAAATTTGGACTTGTACCGGGGATCTAATAGTGTGGCAATCCAGTAGTCATCATCACTTCTAATTTTGACAATACGACTGTCATGTTGGAGGTAGTGCAACAAAAAGGCACTCATGTGTCTTGCGCAGCCATGCGGACCAAGTCCATGCTGTGTTTGTGGCATAGAGGTGCTACCCGTTCTTTCTTCCTCTGACATCTGACCCCAACCTCTTTCAACTGAAATTTGACCAAGGTCTCCCTCATCCGCTGAGTCTTCCATGTCCATGGACAGTTCGTCCTCCATTTCTTCATGTTCTCCTGCACCTTGCTCAACATTTCGCCTGCTACTATGCGCCCTTGTCGATCCCTGTCCCCCATGGTCCCATGCCTGCTGCGTTGGTGATGATGAACGTCTGGACCTTCGTGATGTTGTTGTCCCTTGCGCATATGAATCCTCCTGTAGTTCCTCCCCTTCATGTTGTCCCACCCCCTGACTCCGAATAGTGTTTAGCGTGTGCTCCAGCATGTAAATGACTGGAATCGTCATGCTGATAATGGCATTGTCAGAGCTAAACATATTCGTCGCCATGTCGAAACTGTGCAGAAGGGTGCATAGGTCCTTGATCTGAGACCACTCCATCAGGGTGATCTGCCCCACCTCTGCATCTCGTTGGCCCAGGCTATACGTCATGACGTATTGCACCAGGGCTCTGCGGTGCTGCCACAGTCGCTGTAACATGTGGAGAGTTGAATTCCAGCGTGTCGCCACATCGCATTTCAGGCGATGAACCGGCAGGCCGAAAGACTTCTGGAGCGATGCAAGTCGCTCAGCTGCGGCGCTTGAACGGCGGAAGTGAGCTGACAGTTTTCGTGCCCTGTTCAGAAGGCCATCTAGGCCGGGATAGTGTGTTAAAAATTGCTGCACGACAAGGTTCAACACGTGAGCCATACAAGGTACGTGTGTCACCTTGCCCAGGCGAAGTGCCGCACCCAGGTTTGCAGCATTGTCGCACACGGCCTTACCAGGCTGCAGTTTGAGTGGAGACAACCATTTATTAAACTCGGACCGCAAAGCTGACCACAACTCCTCAGCTGTGTGACTCTTATTACCAAGACATGTCAAGCTAAAGACCGCCTGATGCCGTTGCGCTCTGCTGCCAGCATAGTAATGAGGGGTGCGTGATTCCTTCTGCGCAGTGAGAACGCTGGTGGCCTGACCAGGCAGGCTTGGGGCGGAGGTGGAGGACCCAGATGAGGTGGAGGATGCAGAAGCAGTGGCGGAACTTGGACAGACAGAGGATTGACACACAAGTCGTGGGGACGGCAAGACTTGTGCAGCAGACCCTTCACCATCTATCACCATAGTTACCCAGTGCCCAGTCAGCGACATGTAACGTCCCTGTCCATGCTTACTGGTCCAAGTATCGGTGGTGAAATGCACCCGTTCACACACAGAGTTTCTCAAGGAAGCGGTGATGTTGTGTGCGACATGCTGGTGTAGCGCGGGCACACCTTTCTTAGAGAAGTAGTGGCGACTAGGCATCTGGTACTGGGGCACAGCGACAGACATAAGGTCTCTAAAATCCTGTGTGTCCACTAGGCGGAAAGGCAGCATTTCGGTAGCCAACAGCTTACAGAGGGATAGAGTCAACCTCTTAGCTTTGTCATGGGTCGGAGGAAGTGGCCTTTTATTTGACCACATCTGAGGGACAGAGATCTGGCTGCTGTGTGTAGACGGTGTTGAGTAGGGTGTCCCTGGAAAAATGCAGGTTTGTGAGGAAAGTGCAGGCGGAGACATGATGTTGCCTTCATCCAACGTTGGTGCTATCGATGTCTGAGAGAGCTGTACACACTCACTTGTTTCCCCTTCCAAACCAACTGACGACCTTACAAGCAAACTGCCTGTTGCGGTTACAGTGGTGGAAGTTTTGCGTGGAAAAACAGGTGTGGCAGCTGTCCCCACAGTCCTAGAAGATGAAGAGCGCGCGGATGCAGTGGAAGGGGCGGGCGGTGGATGGTTCGCTCCACTAGGCCGCATTGCAGCACGGTGAGCTTCCCACCGGGACTTATGATATTTAGTCATGTGACGATTCATGGAAGAAGTTGTCAAACTGCTGAGGTTTTGACCTCTACTAACAGAATCATGACAAATGTTACATATCACATGAGTTGGGCGATCTTTTTCGATGTGAAAAAAGGACCAGGCTAGGCAAGGCTTAGAGGCCATGCGACCTGTTGATCCACCACGAATAATGCTCATAGGCAGAGTGGTGGCTGAGGATGCAGTTGTAGACGTGCTACCAGTGCTCCGACTCTGTCCAGGAAGGCGCAAGGTAACTTCGTCGTCGGTTGCATCCTCCTCCACCGCCTCTGTTGACCTCCTCGAGTGCCTGACTGGGGGTTGACAGTAGGTGGGATCTAGAACGTCATCATCAATTGTTGTGTTTGCACTCCCCTCCCCCTCAGACCGAGCCTCTTCTTGCCCTGAACGAATATTTAAGTTGTCATCCCAATCGGGTATCTGCGTCTCATCTTCATCAGTATGTTCCTCATTGTCTATAACCACAGGTGTTACAGTTTGTGACAAAGGGTCAACATTATGCTCAGAAACTTGGTCCTCACGGCCTGAATCTGAGTCACAAAGGTTCTGGGCATCACTGCAGACCATTTCCTGTTCTGTACTCACTGTAGCTTGGGAGCAGACCTCTGATTCCCAGGCTATAGTGTGACTGAACAGCTCTGCAGACTCAGCCATCTCAGTTCCACCATACTGTGCAGGGCTGATGGAGACTTCAGAGCTGGGAGAAAGCAAGTTTGATTGGGATGACAACTCAGAGGACTGGTGTTTTTTGGATGCGGTACTTGAAGTGGCAGAGAGGGCACTTGTTGGACCACTTGAGATCCATTCAAGCATTTTCCTTTTTTGCCCATCATCTACCTTTGTTCCTGTTGTTCGTGTCCGTAACAAAGGGAGCACATCGGATTGTCCACGGTAAGTAGTAGACATCTTACTTTTGCTGGTAGATGGTCTATCTTCAGCAGATGATAATGGAGCTTTGCCACCTTCCCCACGGACAAAACCTTTTTTGCCTTTTACACCACGCCTCTTCCCCTTTCCACCAGCATCTGTCATTTTGCCACTCATGTTGATTGCGACAAGATTGTGGACTGAAAATGTGGTAGTAAAAATTGAGAGGTGGTGAAGATTGCAGTGGTGGTCTAGCTTTATTAACAGCAGAATAATAAAGAATAAATATCCCTGACAATGCAACTTAGTTATAATTAGTTGGAGTGTGCAACGCAGGCAGACGTGCTGCAAATGTCTTTGCACTAGTGGGACTATAGCAAAGTCCAATAGCCACGTATAGGATGCCACTAGGTACACTGAGTGTTTGCTAGTATAATGGCTTGGTTAGAATGAGTTGTAGTGTGCAACGCAGGCAGACGCGCTCTGCAAATGTCTTTGCACTAGTGGGACTATAGCAAAGTCCAATAGCCACGTATAGGATGCCACTAGGTACACTGAGTGTTTGCTAGTATAATGGCTTGGTTAGAATGAGTTGTAGTGTGCAACGCAGGCAGACGCGCTCTGCAAATGTCTTTGCACTAGTGGGACTATAGCAAAGTCCAATAGCCACGTATAGGATGCCACTAGGTACACTGAGTGTTTGCTAGTATAATGGCTTGGTTAGAATGAGTTGTAGTGTGCAACGCAGGCAGACGCGCTCTGCAAATGTCTTTGCACTAGTGGGACTATAGCAAAGTCCAATAGCCACGTATAGGATGCCACTAGGTACACTGAGTGTTTGCTAGTATAATGGCTTGGTTAGAATGAGTTGTAGTGTGCAACGCAGGCAGACGCGCTCTGCAAATGTCTTTGCACTAGTGGGACTATAGCAAAGTCCAATAGCCACGTATAGGATGCCACTAGGTACACTGAGTGTTTGCTAGTATAATGGCTTGGTTAGAATGAGTTGTAGTGTGCAACGCAGGCAGACGCGCTCTGCAAATGTCTTTGCACTAGTGGGACTATAGCAAAGTCCAATAGCCACGTATAGGATGCCACTAGGTACACTGAGTGTTTGCTAGTATAATGGCTTGGTTAGAATGAGTTGTAGTGTGCAACGCAGGCAGACGCGCTCTGCAAATGTCTTTGCACTAGTGGGACTATAGCAAAGTCCAATAGCCACGTATAGGATGCCACTAGGTACACTGAGTGTTTGCTAGTATAATGGCTTGGTTAGAATGAGTTGTAGTGTGCAACGCAGGCAGACGCGCTCTGCAAATGTCTTTGCACTAGTGGGACTATAGCAAAGTCCAATAGCCACGTATAGGATGCCACTAGGTACACTGAGTGTTTGCTAGTATAATGGCTTGGTTAGAATGAGTTGTAGTGTGCAACGCAGGCAGACGCGCTCTGCAAATGTCTTTGCACTAGTGGGACTATAGCAAAGTCCAATAGCCACGTATAGGATGCCACTAGGTACACTGAGTGTTTGCTAGTATAATGGCTTAGTTAAAATGAGTTTGAGTGTGCAATGCCGGCAGACGCGCTATGCAAATGTCTTTGCACTAGTGGGACTATAGCAAAGTCCAATAGCCACGTATAGGATGCCACTAGGTACACTGAGTGTTTGCTAGTATAATGGCTTGGTTTTAATGAGTTGGAGTGTGCAACGCAGGCAGACGCGCTCTGCAAATGTCTTTGCACTAGTGGGACTATAGCAAAGTCCAATAGCCACGTATAGGATGCCACTAGGTACACTGAGTGTTTGCTAGTATAATGGCTTGGTTAGAATGAGTTGTAGTGTGCAATGCAGGCAGACGCGCTCTGCAAATGTCTTTGCACTAGTGGGACTATAGCAAAGTCCAATAGCCACGTATAGGATGCCACTAGGTACACTGAGTGTTTGCTAGTATAATGGCTTGTTTAGAATGAGTTGTAGTGTGCAATGCAGGCAGACGCGCTCTGCAAATGTCTTTGCACTAGTGGGACTATAGCAAAGTCCAATAGCCACGTATAGGATGCCACTAGGTACACTGAGTGTTTGCTAGTATAATGGCTTAGTTATCAGTTGGAGTGTGCAGAGGACAAGAGGGTACAGTGGCAGGATTGTGGTGCTCTGGGTAGAGGAATGGAAGCCTGCCTTTCTATTCCCTCCTAATGGTGAAATGCAGGTAGGAAATCCCTGACCTGGGCTACACAGACGCTGTTGCTGTTTGCAGGACCTGTCACCTATGGCTCTCTGACCCTGCCGGTTGGAGCCCTTAAAAGGACTGCTATAAAGTGCTCTCCCTAAGCTGTCTAACGCTGTGTATGCAGCGCATACAGCTGTATCGGCTATAGGACTCAGGAAGACGGAGCTGCGACAGTGATGTCTGACACCAAAGACGCAGAAGGCAGATAATGGCGTCCGTGAAGAAAATGTCCGGTTTTATAATGCAGGGACATGTGACATGCAGATCCTATCACACATGCCGTTGCTTCTCTGGCTCAAAGTCCACTTAGCTGTGTGTGTGTCTGGGATTGGCTGACATGCTGGCCCGCCCCACAAGACGCGCGCACTTAGGGAAGGAAGACAAGAAAAAAAAAAAAAAAAAATGGCGATCGCCATTATAGAAACAGCAGTGATCTGAAGGCGCTGTTCACGCACACTATACACTGAAATGTGATAATAGTTTGATTCACAGAGTGACTTACACTATTACAGCAGAAACCAAGCTATGATTTAGCTGTTTTTTGGCTGCTAGAACCGTTCTCGAACGTTTCTAGAACTACCGAGCTTTTGCAAAAAGCTCGAGTTCTAGTTCGATCTAGAACATGCCCCAAAATCACTCGAGCCGCGAACTGGAGAACCACGAACCACGAACCGCGCTCAACTCTACTGGTGAGGGCATGATTATACCTGAACCAGACCGGGGGGTGAAGTCAGCTGAGTGGAAACAGAGGTGTAGTGTGGAGTCAGAGAGAAGAATGTTGGTGAGGAGCAGTGGAGGAGAAAAGACCTGCAGTCTGGAGCTGGTGCCTGGGCATAGACAGAAAGGTTCCAGATGCCACGGGAATTACTACACTATCCCGTGGACTTGTTCCACATATAATCAATGCGTGGAGGGACATGGTCGCAATTCAGGGACTGGTCCCTAGGCTAGAGGAGGTTAAACCCACGGGCTCCCTAGTGAAACCAGTGGCTGAGGTGTTTCCAAGCACCGAGGCTACCACCGCACACAAATTCACTGGAAAGTGACCCAAAACAGACCAGAGGGATAGAGCTTCAAGCCGCCCAACAGGGTTCACGGGCACTAATACAGGGTTCAGTGAGCAAGGGCGCAAGGCAGGACGGCGAAGCCAGCATAGAAGTCGACCAGGGTAAGAGCACATTAAAGAAGGGTGCACTGGACTTGACCTCCGAACTACCCGGGATCGTCAGGAGCCGAACACGGTTAATCCCGGCACTCCAAGGGTGGTCCACGGCTTGTGTGTATCTGGCTACAGAGAGTAAACATCTATTGACTGCATCCTTGAATCGCTCCCTTATTCGCCTGCGCCCCTCATATTGGATTACTACTACCACCACCATCCGCCCTGAGGCTCAGCTCTACCTGTGGAGAGCTACACCATATAAGCTGCGTCACCATCAGCCCCAGAGGTTCCTATCTCACAGCGGCGGCACCCAACTTGCTGCATACCACATGTGGCGTCACGAATAACTACCATCATCCCCTACATCTTTATTAAACGACACCGCCTAGCCACCACAGCGCACCAGCAGCAGAACTACCGTGGCCCGGTAACGAGTCTCCCCAGACCCGGTGGGCGTGTCAGCTATATAAATGGGTAAACATTTTAACTTGACAGGCCACTGTCTTTATTATCAGAACTATGGTCTGTAGACACACGCCATGTAAAATCTATAAGATTTTTTATGGTATTGAAATGTGTCTGAAAAAAAATGTGTCTGTCAAAACCCCCCAAAATTTGGAGCCTTCTGTTTTTCACTTTTGATTAATTTACAAGGCAGAGCCCTGTGCACAGAGCATGTACGGCAGAGGATCTATGGCTTTTTATTCTGGTCGGATTCCTCTAAAAATGGACGCGTGCAGCAAAGAAACTCTAGATCAGCCCTATATATGTGCCCATCCATATACTGTACCAATACAACGTTTTCAGCATGTATTGATTTACACAAAAATCAGTCCATCTCTACATGTACCAGAAATAGATTCCAGTAAAATGTCTAGATAAAAATGTCCATAAATAAATCTTATCCAGATAAAATGATTATTATTAAATGATGAAGAAAATACCAACCAGTCCCAAACTTCCAAATAATCAAACCAAGTAATGCCGTAATTGTACAGATATTGACTAAACCATGTGTAGATTATGATCAGAAAACATCTAGTGAAAGCAAATAGACAAAATGCAGACATTGGACTTACCAGAAAGAGAATTACTACTACGAGTAAAGTAAAAGCAGTGCGCTCATCCTTATAAGAAACGTGATGAACGGGGGTTCTTCCTCACAATCACATGACAGACGTGAAGAGGAAGGAAAAATTAGGAGAGAATTACAGCAACAGCTATAAAAGTGTAATATATCATTAACAGGGTTTTATTATTCAGAGGTTGACTTCTGGACTTTGGGAGACGGAAGAGGAATAATATTGTTTATATAGGAAAATATGTGATCAGGGTCCCTGAATTCCCTGTTATATTCATCACCTGCCATCTTGTACCAGATCTTACCTTGGGAATGTTGATATACGTCTTAAACAGCTGATGGACTGGTTTGATCATATACTCAGAGGCTAAACTGGGAGGATGGCTGTACTAACAAGAGCAGGAGAACTTTAAAGATAACCTGTCAGGTGCAATATGCACCCACGACCACAAGCAGTTCTGAGTGCATATTACTAATCAGCCTAATTATCCCTGTATCTTGTAGCATACTTAAAGAGATCTTTAAAAAAAGTATTTCTAACGATCCTCTATAACATGCTAATGAGTTCAGGGGCTAGTCACAAGGGCGTTAGTTCCTGTGCTCATTCCACCCTCTTGTGTTGTAGAGACTGTAGAACAAAAAGGCGCATAGTGTCTTACCAGATATACAACATAAGTATAAAATTAGGTACACTCACCTATAGGGGTTGTGAAAGGTCCCAACTCCTATAATTGTATAGTAGTAGGTGGAGAAAGCTGCAGCCCCAAAGAAATTGAGTCTGAATCTTGGAAGGAAAAACGGGTTTCATGCCGCGCTTATCACCAAAGCAAGCCGGAATAATTAAATACAAGTCTTTATTGTATTTGCTAGGTCCAGGTCAACGCGTTTCAGGCGTCGCAGCCCCCTTCCTCAGGACAGTATAGCAGTGAAAAGGATAGCATGGTATCAGGAGAGACAAGCTGATATATACCCATGGGGACATACGTCACAGGACCTCCTAATTTTGAAAGTTGGCAGTCCGAGTCCGACTGGTACCCGGGATTCGGGGTGCACGATCCGGATCTGTGTTTTGTTTTTTTTTGTTTTGTTTTGTTTTTTTCTCTCTCTCTCTCTTTCTCTCTCTCCTCTCTCTCTCTCTCCTCTCTCTCTCTCTCTCTCTCCTCTCTCTCTCTCTCTCTCTCTCTCCCATTGATTTACATAGCCGCAGATTCCGGATCGGATCTCTACATACAATACAATTTACTGCAAAATAATGATAAAATTATATCATGTTGCTTATTTTGAAAAGTTATAGAAAGGGAGTGACATAAAAAAGAAAAATTAACAGGATTTAGATAATAAATAGACAAAACAAGCAAAAAATGATAAAACAGGGGCTAGAACTCATGCCAGTAATCAATCCCAAACAGGGGAGGAAAAACGACTGATCAACCAATGTGTCTAGTTGTATTTTAGGTAGAAAAGACAAAAGATAAAGGGAAAAAAAGTAAAGGAAAAAAAAGTCCTAGGCACTTCTGATTAAGCGCACTAGACCTCTCTGAAGCCAGGACACGTACACCCGGCTTTATACTGCGCATGACCGGAAGTGTTGGGCACTTTTGATCAGCGGTGACAATGGACACAGGTTTGCGTGTCACCGCTGCATTGAATAGCATGCTAGCACACCCCTGTTAGCATGCTAACATGCTAAGAGGGCGGAGGAGCGCAAGAACTACCTCCCTTGCGACTAGTCCCTGCGCTCATTAGCAGATCATAAAAGATCTATAGAAATACTTTTTCTAAAGATCTCTTTATCTATACTACTAGATACAGGGGCAGTTAGGCAGGGATTAGAAATGTTCATCCAAAATTGCTCTTGGTTCTGGATGCATATTGGACCTGACAGGTTCCCTTTAACACTTATGCATTAGAAAGGGCCATAAAATCCTCCCGAGGCTCAAACCTGAAGATATAGATACATTGGAGGCGCCGATATCCAAAATGGAACTCGCCTCGGTTCTAAAGAACTCCCCCACGGGTAAGACACCGGGCCCAGGTGGACTTCCGCTGTCCTATTACAAGAGGTTGGGTCCTATATTATCCCTTCACTTCCTGGCAGCATTGAATAATATCCCAGCATGTACATCCTCTTCACTAACCAGGGACTCACTAGCGGCTAACATTGTGGTCATTAAAAAGGAGGGGAGGGATCCCACCTGCTGTGCCAATTATCGTCCAATCTCCCTGCTCAATGTGGACTTAAAGTTGTTTACTAAGATTCTAGCTGATCGGCTATCCCCTATGCTAGAGGGCATAGTTCATTCTGATCAGGCTGGTTTCGTGTTTGCAGGGAGGCTAGGGATAACACCACGAGGGCCATTAACCTGATTCACAGGGCTAGGATAGATGGTGGATCTCTTATGTTGTTGTCAACGGAAGCCAACAAGGCGTTCGACCGAGTCAGTTGGATGTTTCTGGACGGGGTCCTTGCCTCTCTGGGGCTAGGGGGAAACATGCTCATATGGATAGGATCTCTCTATAGCTCACCATTGGCATGCATTCAGGTTAATGGGGTGATGTCGGAGAGATTCCCTATCACCAATGGCACGCGGCAGGGCTGTCCTCTTTCCCCACTAATTTTTATACTTACGTTAGAGCCCCTGCTGCGACACAGTCAGAAGAACTTGAGCATCAGAGGGCCTAAGATAGGTAGCGCGACCCACAAGATAGCGGCCTTTGTGGACGATCTATTATTTTTCATCACTCATCCAATCCAATCATACAATCACTTCGCTCTAAGCGCTAATGCAGGAATTTAAACGTTATTCCTTACTGTCTCTTTAACCTCCCCTTGGGGGTAGTCTTGCAGCTGTGGGGAGCCTTTGATCTTCAATGGGCCCCGCAGTACCTGCGATACCTGGGACTCAAATTGTCAGCCGATGTGAGCTCCTTATTCAAGTTGAACTTTACTCCTCTTCTCCAAAAAATTAAAGAAGATTGTAAAACCTGGCCAAAAGGCACATTTACGTCGACGATCCTTAAGATGAATATCTTCCCAAGATTGTGGTACCTCCTCCAGACCTTGCCCATCGGGATCCCCAAGCCCTTCTTCAGAGAAGTTTCTTCCATGCAAACGAGGTTACTGTGGTCAAACAAGGCAGCAAGATTGACACGGTCGCTGTTGTGTAGACCTAGAACCCGGGGTGAGCTGGGTCTCCCGGATCTCAAGGCATACTACATAGCCACTGACTTAGCCAGAGTGGTGGACTGGTGCAGGCACTCTAACGCCAAACCCTGGGTGTCGGTGGAGCAGAGCTTCACGGATATTCCACTGGCTGCGCTCCCATGGGTGATTTCCCCAACGGGCACAGAACTCAAGACCCATCTCACGATTGGCGCCACGCTATCTTGTTGTTCTCAAGAGGTGGTCCGAAGATCCCTAATTCCTTTACCCTCTCCCCTTTTCCTAATCGTTGGCTCCCCAGATTTCTCCCCGGGTCTCTCTGACCCGGTGTTCCGCCTGTGAATTTCTCGAAATAGATTCCAAACCTACCAAATTGGAGTTGGGGGGCATTGGCCAATGACGGAGGAACTTCGGAATTACCGGGTCCCCGGACCTCTGGGCTTGTGGCGTTCTATGCAGCTTCGACATTTTCTCTGTTCTCTACCACACTATAGTCAGTTTGACAGACCCCTCACCGAATTCGAGAAGTTATGCATGGAGGGGGGGATCCTTAGACACTCATTGGCCATCTCACATACCATGCTAAACAACTCCACGGATCTGCCTCCTCCTAGGTTCCTCTTGCAGTGGGAGTCGGACCTGGGCCTCGCTCTTTCGGCCACGCAGAGAAACAAGGTGCTGTCGCTTGCTCACAAAGCATCTATTAGTTCGAAACTTCAAGAAGCCAACTACAAATGCATCTCCCGGTGGTATAGGGTCCCAACAAAACTCCACAGGATGTTCCCAGCAGTAGACTCTGGTTGTTTGAGATGCGGTGCAGGGGAGGGAGACTTCATACATATATTTTTGGCGTGCCCACTGTTACAGCAGTTTTGGGAGGGGGTACGGGGAGTGATCAGGCATGTGACTGGATGCACGCAGACCCTAGGCCCGGAACTCTTCCTGCTCCAATTATCTGAGTCCTCTGTCCGTGCATACAAAGGGTCTCTGTTAAGCTCTCTGGTGATGGCCGCCAGGACGTGCATCCCTCTGAGGTGGAGATCCTCCTCCCCGCCGATGTTATCAATGTGGGCAAACAGGGTAAACGAACTGTTGTACATGGAGGACCTGACGGCGTCTCTCCACGACAGATATGAGGCCTTTCACAAGACATGGTTCTCCTGGATCGAGTTTAAATACTCTAATGAATATGGTACATGAATACCCCCTGATTGAGGGGGGGGGGGCTACTGATGCCGTGGGGCGGAAGTGTTCTGAGAAGGTGGATCCCTGCTTTGTTTCCGTTCGTGTCCCAGTGTCTGCCTCTTCCCTCCCCCTTTTTCCTTTTGTGTCCCCCCCCCCCCCCCCTATTTATCGCTTGTCAAATCTTTCTTGTCTTACTCGTTTCTTTCTTCTCTTATTCTCAATTTACCCTGGTATTCCCATGGAGGGGTCAAAGTGTTGAAATTTTCATGTGTCACAGTTAGGGGTGCTTCACACACAGCGAGCTCGCTGCCGAGATCGCTGCTGAGTCACGCTTTTTGTGACGCAGCAGTGACCTCATTAGCGATCTCGCTGTGTGTGACAATGAGCAGCGATCTGGCCCCTGCTGCGAGATCGCTGCTCGTTACACACAGCCCTGGTTCGTTTTCTTCAAAGGCGCTCTCCCGCTGTGACACACAGATCGCTGTGTGTGACAGCGAGAGAGCGACAAATGAAGCGAGCAGGGAGCAGGAGCCGGCGTCTGGCAGCTGCGGTAAGCTGTAACCAAGATAAACATCGGGTAACCAAGGCGGTTACCCGATATTTACCTTAGTTACCAGCCTCCGCAGCTCTCACGCTGCCTGTGCTGCCGGCTCCGGCTCTCTGCACATGTAGCTGCTGTACACATCGGGTTAATTAACCCGATGTGTACAGCAGCTAGGAGAGCAAGGAGCCAGCGCTAAGCAGTGTGCGCGGCTCCTGCTCCCTGCACACACAGCTAAGCGGTGTGCGCTGGTAACTAATGTAAACATCGGGTAACCATACCCGATGTTTACCTTAGTTACCAGTCTCCGCAGCTTCCAGACGGCGGCTCCGTGCAAGCGCAGCGTCGCTTGCACGTCGCTGCTGGCTGGAGGCTGTTCACTGGTCGCTGGTGAGATCTGCCTGTTTTACAGCTCACCAGCGACCATGTAGCGATGCAGCAGCGATCCTGACCAGGTCAGATCGCTGGTCGGATCGCTGCTGCATCGCTAAGTGTGAAGGTACCCTTAGTCTGTTATAAAAATGTCATACAATGGATGTGAAATGTATTGTAATTGATTCAGTTTGGAATGAGTCCAGTAGTTAAAGAATTTAAAAAAAAAAGAAAGGGCCATAAAATCATGTCCCCCGGACATTTGTATCAGAAAAAGATTTGTCAGCTCACTACACTTGCTTGAAGATCCATTGCACGGAAGCCAATAGTGCCATCGGAGGGAAGACTGGAGAGAAGTGAGCTACAATATGTTTTAATCTTGTATTTTTGATGGATGTCATTATAAGTTTTTATTCTTGTTATGAATTAAAGGTTTTGGATTTTTTTAGAAGAACCTTTGCTGGACTTCTACCTTCTCTCTAGTCTACAACACGTTTGTATGTCCCAATTTATCATTCTTGTCATATTTTAATAGTCAAGAAACGATAATATAGGATAGTTGAATGGGGTGGTCCAGCAAATAATAAAGTTAAAAGTCTGGAAATTGCTCAGCAATAAGCACAAATCTGTTTTTCTATCTTTAATTCTCTGGTTTTAAAGACAACTCAATTTGTGGCCACTAAATGAACTTCTGCATTTCAGTCCTACATTCTTCAGTTTAAAACTCGAATATGAAATAGCAGTCTACAGAAATGTGCCCCCTCATGCTTGCTTTGTACACACCACCAGCAGAACATTGGTGTTTACATAGGGAGAAAAAAAAATTGACAAGGAGATTTTATGGCTACTGCTTTATTGCGGTCTTCAAAAAAAAATACGGGCAATGCTCGATGGCAAATAAGTAAAGCAAGTTAGGAATGTTCATGAGTCGTCTCCACAACTGTCTTGATTGGTCTTGCTGATAACATGAGCAAATTAACTAATATATATATATATATATCTATATATATAATTGCCTTATTCTGTCTGTCTGTCTGTCTGTCTTGCTCCAAAATTCTGTCCTTACCGCGACAAGCGTCTCATTGGCCGCTCGCCTCGCCTCCGCCCCCCCCGCACAGATTGGCCGCTCGCCTCGCCTCCGCCCCCCCGCACGGATTGGCCGCTCGCCCAGGCTCTGCCCCCCCCCACGGATTGGCCTCTTGCCCCGGCCCCCTGCACGCATTGGCAACTTGGCCACGCCCCGCCCCCCTCACGCATTGCACGATCGCTCTGGCCCCGCCCCCCGCACGCGGAACACACACACATAGGAACAGACACACACACATCAGATCACACTCACTCTCACACACACACCTCACACACACATCAGATCGCATCTACATACTCACAACATCCCGTGATATCGCTTGCTTCTCGGCGGCGATACTGTGCAGTGACCTTCCAGGACCTGCCGGATGATCACATGGCCGGAAGCATGTGGTATCTCCGGATGTTGTGATTGTGTGAGCGCGTATGTGCGATATCATCAGTGTGTGTGTGTGAGTGTATGCGATCGGATGTGTGTGTGTGAGTGTATGCGATCGGATGTGTGTGAGTGTGTTCTGATGTGTGAGTGTGTGTGTGTGAGTGTATGCGATCGGATCTATGAGTGTCGGCAGAGGAGCACGGCGTGCAGCACAGCTGCTGGGACCGCCCACCGGTGGGCACAGGGAGAAGTGGGGTGTGTGTGTGAGTGTATGCGATCAGATGTGTGCATGTATACTGTCTGATGTCTGACTGTGGAGCACGATGGGGAGTGCGCAGCATGGGGGATGGAGCACGATGGGGAGTGCGCAGCATGGGGGATGGAGTACGATGGGGGGTGCACTGCATGGGGGATGGAGCACGATGGGGGGTGCGCAGCATGGGGGATGGAGCACGATGGGGAGTGCGCAGCATGGGGGATGGAGCACGATGAGGGGTGCGCAGCATGGGGGATGGAGCATGATGGGGAGTGTGCAGCATGGGGGATGGAGCACAATGGGGGGGGTGCGCAGCATGGGGGATGGAGCACAATGGGGGGTGCACAGCATGGGGGATGGAGCACGATGGGGAGTGCGCAGCATGGGGGATGAAGCACGATGGGGGGTGCGCAGCATGGGGGATGGAGCACGATGGGGAGTGCGCAGCATGGGGGATGGAGCACGTTTGGGAGTGCGCAGCATGGGGGATGGAGCACGATGGGGGGTGCGCAGCATGGGGGATGGAGCGCGTTTGGGAGTGCGCAGCATGGAGGATAGAGCACGATGGGGAGTGCGCAGCATGGGGGATGGAGCATGTTTCGGAGTGCGCAGCATGGGGAATAGAGCACGATGGGGAGTGCGCAGCATGGGGGATGGAGCACGTTTGGGAGTGCGCAGCATGGGGGATGGAACACAATGGGGAGTGCGCAGCATGGGGGATGGAGCACGATGGGGGTGCGCAGCATGGGGGATGGAGCACGATGAGGGGTGCGCAGCATGGGGGATGGAGCACGTTTGGGAGTGCGCAGCATGGGGGATAGAGCATGATGGGGAGTGCGCAGCATGGGGGATGGAGTACGATGGGGGGTGCGCAGCATGGGGGATGGAGCACGATGGGGGGTGCACACCTCCCCCAAAACACACACACACACACCGCCACACACGCACTGCACAACACACCACACACACACTGGGAACTTCAAACACTGCCCTACACAGACACCCACACAGACAAACAACGCCGCACACACACAACACCCAACACACAAACACCGCGGCACACACAAATATACGCACATACCGCACAACACACACATTGCACAAAACATACCTCCCCCCCAAAACACACACACACCCCACACCCACACAAACCGCGCAACACACACACAATGCTACAGACACACAGGGCTCCACAAATAACGCAACACACGCAACACACAAACAACACCACTCTCACGCCCCGCCACACCCAGACAACACCCAGAACATTTACAGCGCCCAACACAAACACTTGGTAACTACACACAACAACATCTATATATATAACAAAAATCATACATTACCTACACAATACGTAAATTCTAGAATACCCGATGCGTAGAATCGGGCCACCTTCTAGTATATATATATATATATATATATATATATATATACACTACAGACCAAACGTTTGGACACACCTTCTCATTCAATGAGTTTTCTTTATTTTCATGACTCTGAAAATTGTAGATTTACATTGGAGGCATCAAAACTATGAATTAAAACTTGTGGAATGACATACTTAAAAAAGTGTGAAACAACTGAAAATATGTCTTATATGGTAGGTTCTTCAAAGTAGCTACCTCTTGCTTTCATTACTACTTTGCACACTCTTGGCATTCTCTTGATGAGCTTCAAGAGGTAGTCACTGGAAATGGTTTTCCAACAGTCTTGAAGGAGTTCCCAGAGATGCTGAGCACTTCTTGGCCCTTTTGCCTTCACTCTGCGATGCAGCTCACCCCAAACCATCTCGATTGGGTTCAGGTCTGGTGACTGTGGAGACCAGGTCATCTGGCGTAGCACCCCATCACACTCCTTCTTAGTCAAATAGCCCTTACACAGCCTGGAGGTGTGTTTGGGGTCATTGTCCTGTTGAAAAATAAATGATGGTCCAACTAAACGCAAACCGGATGGAATAGCATGCCGCTGCAAGATGCTGTGGTAGCCATGCTGGTTCTGTATGCCTTCAATTTTAAATAAATCCCCAACAGTGTCACCAGCAAAGCACCCCCAGACATCACACCTCCTCCTCCATGCTTCACGTTGGGAACCAGGCATGTAGAGTCCAGCCGTTCACCTTTTCTAC